>NW_018237459.1:0-1032 GCF_001263595.1 Phalaenopsis equestris | reverse complement strand
AATTTTGGTTTTGATTGTGCGGCTATCCTAACAGTTTTAGTTTTGGCATGCATGTGACATAGTTGTTTAACATGCAAGTTCGAGACAAAAGACATGCTTGAGAGAAGAAGTACAGAAAGGTAAATGCATAAATTTAAAAGCGTACATGTCGATTCTTCTCATTCCTCCACCTGAAAGGTTAGCTTTAGCAGTGTAAATATATAATTTTGTAAAGAATTGAAATTTTCAGAGTAGATGAAGGTATAGCTACCAGACCCCAAGTTAAGGCTTCCTCCGAAGATCTTATTGGGTGATTTCAGAACAAAATATGACAAGTTTATATTGCCCTTCAAAATACTCAAAAAATTTAAAAGTGTTCGGGGAATGACCCTGAACTACTTTGAGGATCTCTTGAATTATTTTGAGTTTATTATTTAAACTTATCATATTATTCCATTAATTATCTGAGGTTAGAGTGTGACTACCCCGTTACCCAATGAAGCTTGACAATTCGATTATCCCAAGGATAGGATACCTAATCAATTTGATACTTTACTTTAAATATTTTACTCTAAATATTTTCTGGATGAATGCTCCTAAGACAAGCTCAAGTCATTAAAGATTTGGTGCCCATCATAAAAGAGCTTGTAGTTCTTAAAAAGGTGTTAATCCCCAATCATATAATCTTCTAAATCCAACTAATTGAGTTTAGACATCGAGCCTAAGTTACTACCAAGCCCTTAATAATCATAATGGCGAAGAATAGGTGGTTAAAATCTTGGTTTAAGTGACATATATTCTTATTTAAAGATCACATCATCATCAATTTTAGGCTTAAGATAAGTGAATTATCATCTTCCTATCTTGAGCTCATCACTTAAGAATTACTTGATCTTAATTGACTTCTAAGTCATGATGATTAGGGAAATTATGATTTTGTTGATATTGTATAAAGGTGGTAAGTAAGTTTCTACTTTTTGATCCCATCATGTTTCAATCACCCAATATATTTATTAAAGATCAAAATTACCCATCCCCCAATGGTTAATCCTA
>NW_018237458.1:0-544 GCF_001263595.1 Phalaenopsis equestris | reverse complement strand
GCATACTTAAATTTAAGAGTAATTTAATTATAATTCAATTTTTAAATTTAAAGTTGTTTATTTCATTTTAACGAGGTGAGCCGCTTGAGCATTCCAGGTAGTCGATCGAGCTTTTTTTCCTTCTTCCTCCTTTCCTTTAATGCTGGCGACACTTAACAGAGCCCATTAGAGCCCTAGTCCCTTTAATTCGTTCGTGAGCAGAGGGGGGAAACAACCAAATAAGCCGCTCGCCTCCTCTTCCATCTTCCTCTCCTTTCTCTGCTCCTTCTCCTTCCTCCTATTTCTCTTCCTCGATTTATTCTTTCTTCTTCTTCCTTTCACGCTCTCGATCTCTCACGCCTTCTCTATCTCTCTCGATTTTTCCGTCTCTCCTGAGAAAAGAAGGGATGAGATGAGGAAAATGCTCCCTCGTCAAGTTGTGGCGGGCAGAGCTGTTAAGATTAAGTCTCGAACGAGACCTGCTCATCTAAGACAAGCCTAAGTATGATTGGACTTGAGAGAGGAATTTAAGGTCCTCTAAAGCTTAACTTAGGATAAAGCCTCT
>NW_018237457.1:0-470 GCF_001263595.1 Phalaenopsis equestris | reverse complement strand
GGAGATCAAGCCGGATAATCCTATGGAACGAAACGACGCAACGCGTGGCAGCTGAGTCAGAAGGCAGCGTTGAATAGGAGCGCGCCGCGTGGCTTTTCGACGGATCTGAGGATCCACTCAGCCCGTGGTTTGAATAAATAAATAGGATATTTAATAAATTCAAAAAATAGCTCCTAAACTTCAAAAATTCATATCTTTGTGTAGAAAATTCACAAAAATAAAATAAAAATACTCTCTTGCTTCTTGCTCAGTGAATAGAGGAGAACCATGTGGAATTATTTTCACATTAATTTGATGCATAAATTATTTTTAAAAAATGAATTAGGGTTAGGGGTTTTTCAATTCTCCATTCCTATTGACTCATCACCTTAACTCCAACTTTTTATATGTTGTATCCTCTGTCTAGGTGTACAATTTGAACATTTTTTCAAAGACATAGGAGATCTCTAGACAAAGATCTTAATTTTTTA
>NW_018237456.1:0-493 GCF_001263595.1 Phalaenopsis equestris | reverse complement strand
CCCCACGGCGAATTCATAGCCGAATCTCCCCTTTGTCACCGAAGCCCTTCGCCCTCGTTCTCTCCCGATCCGTCTTCACAGACAAGCACCGCATTCGCTTGCTTTGTCTTTGTTTCTCCCGCTCGAAACCCTCGCCTTCCTTTAAAGCTCACCAAGAAACCTTCGCCCCCTCTAGTTCGCTTCTTCTTCTCTGCGCCGAAGACCACCACTCGCTCGCTCCCAGGCTCCCTCCCCCGCTCTCGACAAATTCGGCTCCCCCCGCCCCCGCTACCCCTCCGCCTCCTCTCTTGCTCGTTCGAACAACCGTTCAACTCGCCTCTCCCTCACGACCAAACATACCATTCACTCCCTCTCGATTCGCAGCCGCTAGGCTCGTCTACCGTCGTTCGAGGCCGAGACCCGCTCGCCTCCCTCTACCTCACTCGATCCCGCTTCCAGACTCCTTGCTCGTGCGACCTCCCCCCTCTTCCTTTGCACTGAAAATCGCACCTCC
>NW_018237455.1:0-389 GCF_001263595.1 Phalaenopsis equestris | reverse complement strand
CCGATCTAATAATCACTATTCCAATTGTTATAATTTTTGTTTGAAAAATCATCCGAATTTTAGATGGAGTAACAATAACTCTTATACTATAAATCCACAATGAGGGAACAATGTTGCAAACCCATTGGGAAACTCCAACAATCAAGGAAATTTGAACCATAAAACTTATTACCCTCGAGGTTTTAATTGAAATTTGTAGAGTAAGAAGAAGATTTTTTCAAAGGAAGAATTAATTTTGGGATGTATTGCTACTGCACTTAGCAATAGACCTCTAAGAACGTTGCCTAGTAATGTCGAAGTTAATCTTAAAGAGCAAAACGAAGAGCAAAGTAAGGTTATTCAACTGAGAAGTGGAAATAATTGGAAGCAAAAGTTCAAAAAGAAGTTGA
>NW_018237454.1:0-791 GCF_001263595.1 Phalaenopsis equestris | reverse complement strand
ATATATAAATATAAATTATTACTATATATTAAATATTTATATTATATTAATCTTTAAAAAATGTAAGTTTCAGTTCATCTTCATATAATTTGATATTTTGCCACAATTTTTTGCATGCCGTTTTTTCATTTTGTTTATTATTATGTTGGGGATTTAATTTCTAGTGGTGTAACAGAGGCAAAGTGACTAATGAGGCAGCTCAGAAATGACTCTGCTCAAATTTAGCTTTTTCAAGTTGCCCAATGAACTAATGAGCCAAGCTCAAATCATTGCTTCATTTGCTCGTTTAAAATAATATTAATATAAAAAATGCATTTAATTTAAGAGTTTATTTTTACATTATTAAAACTATTTAAAAATTGATATTTACTAATTTATATTAATTAATTTTGTATTATTAATCTTCCTTTTTATAATAAATAGGCCGGCATTCGAGCCAGCTCGTAGCGGTAGGATTAAGTTTGAGCTGAATCTCATTAATTAATCAATGTCATACTTAAGGTGAGGGTGCTCAAGCTGACTCACACTCGACTCATTTACATCTCTTTCGCTAACTACTGGATTATATAAGAGAATTTAGGTTCTCAAGTGTAGTCGGCATCGATTTGTTTGAAGATTTATTTTATAGAAAAATATTTTCTTAATTTCTTCGATAGCGTGCCACCATTATTTGTTCATGCATTCTAAGTATTAATCTTTCAAGCTAATAAACTAAAAATTAAAATAAAAATAAAAATCTTTTAAGAAAATTTTATGATGATGATGCCGACATATTTTAAAGCCAAAAAAAG
>NW_018237453.1:0-760 GCF_001263595.1 Phalaenopsis equestris | reverse complement strand
ACTACGAGGGCCTATAAGACAAGATGAATAAGAAGTTCTGCTTGCACATCTAGAGGATCCAGGTAAGGAACTTCTTTCAAGGAAGAGGACCCAGTCCTCGTAGAGGGGAAATTGCTCCGATAATCTTCTTGGCAAGAAGCTCTATAGTGGAGTCATTAATATGGACCGCAGATTTAGAACAATCTAGATCCTAAGGAGGGAGAGCCCTCACAACTATCATGGTTGGGGTATAATCTACACAACCAGATAAGACAATAGAGTGATTCTCAGCCAGGGAGTGTTAACTTTCCCATCAACTGGAACCAGAACATGTAAATAGACCTGTGGCTAAGTCAACTGCAGTAATTGTATCAATATGTTCTTATTCCTCTGGACGCCCTTTCCCAATGTAGGGACAGGCGAGACCTCAGAGAAAACCCAGAACAATGGAGGTCGGGACGGTCGTCAAACTAGCTGAAACATTTTCTCTTAAAGAGGATGTTGCTCCTACAATCTTCTAATTCAGAGAACTCGTGGTAGCAACAATAACACGGACTGCAATGTGAGAATAACCTGCATTTCGGGGAAGAAACAATTCCCACATAATCATGGCTAGAACATAGTCCACATTGTCAGACATAGGAGAAAAATGATTCTCAGCTGACGGGATTTGAGCATCATCCCGTGCTGGAACTGAAAGGAGTCATGGAGGGGACATGGTCCACACTGCCAGAGGAAAAAAAGGGTGATTCTCAGCCGACGAGACACAAGCATGATCCTA
>NW_018237452.1:605-1062 GCF_001263595.1 Phalaenopsis equestris | reverse complement strand
TGCACTCTTGTTTCCAATTCTTTTCCATTTCGTAACTGTATCGCTTTTATCTGTTCTTTTCCTTGATCTTTAGGATTTGGTTCCACAGTACTAGGAAAAGTTCTCGATGTTCGGTTACTAAGCGCAGTAGCGATATGCCCCAATTGGTTTTCAATATTCTTGATAACAGTTTCTTGATTTTGTAACTAGTTTCCTTGAATTTGTAATTAATTTCCTTGCTTCTGCAATTGTTGACCCATGTTCAATATCAGCTCTTCTATGGAAAAATTCTTTTTCATTAAATTGAGTGTTATTATTAAGTCATGGAGAATCAGAAGGTCTACAATTAACATTTCCTTGGTTAGATGAATTTCTCAATGGGTTTACTGGGTTGTTTGCCCATTGTTGATTTGTAGAAGAATTTTTATTCCAATTAAAGTTAGGATGATTCTTCCAACCTGGGTTATAATAGTTTGAA
>NW_018237452.1:0-405 GCF_001263595.1 Phalaenopsis equestris | reverse complement strand
GATTTACCCGCTCAGAGGGTCATTGAAAATTGTTGGTAGTCATCTCTTCTATTAATGAATAAGCCTCATCAAAAGGTTTTGACATTAAAGAACCACCAGCCGTAGCATCTATAATGGATCTAAGAGATCTCACTAATCCATTGTAAAAAGTTTGAATTATCAAGAAATCTGGTAACGAATGATGTGGACACTTCCTAATAAGATCCTTAAATCTCTCGCAAGCCTCATATATCGACTCCATCAATCTGACAAAATGATGTTATGTCATTTCTAAGTTTAGCAGTTTTGGATGGAGGGAAATATTTAGATAGAAATTTCTGTGAAAGCTCTCCCCAAGTTCTAATAGATACAGGTTCTAACAAATTTAACTACATCTTAGACTTATCCCTAAGTGAAAAAGGAAAA
>NW_018237451.1:0-374 GCF_001263595.1 Phalaenopsis equestris | reverse complement strand
AAATTGAGGGAGAGAGATAAGTATATTTGTGATTTTCTGAAACACATTTGTATGTTGAACTTCTTTGTTTTAATGTATTTTGGTGTTGTTGTATCCATGCTTTCTTAGTAGATTTACTTGTTTTTCCTTATGGTGATGTGGTAGATATGTAAAAATGTTGGATTAAATGCTGAAATAGTTTATATTCCAAATTGTTTATATTTCAAATTGTTATGATTTTCCTTTAGTACTTAGTTTACTTTTCAATATGGCCAATTGATCTGTTAAAATATGTTGTTAACCCGTAAGGACTCAGAAGAGCTACAACATAAATGACTAGGAAAATCGCTTTGCACTATAAGGTATGAATCTGAGTACACTATAGGTAGATGCAA
>NW_018237450.1:0-1682 GCF_001263595.1 Phalaenopsis equestris | reverse complement strand
AGGCGGGTCCCATTTCTAAGGTTTTAAGATAGTCGCAGGAAGACCTTTAAGGCTAGATCCCAACTCCTACGAGGAATACTAGACCTCACAAAAAATTGAGGTCAACAAAGCCTAGCCTCTCTTTGTTGGAGAAGTTATTTTAAGGAGAAGGCAAGCAATGTGCAAGAGTTATCAGTGTGATTGCAATGGCGGTGTTTTTCATGAATTTTCCAAATCAGGCTTTGTGAATTCTGTTCTTATTTTATTAACCAACTGCAGCTTGCTTTTTGCATATGATATGTGAATCGAAGAGGATCACACAAAATGTTAACTAGAGTTTGTTCTCCCAAGATTTCTCCCAAACAAAAAAGTCGCCTGGTTATTCAATTTTATGCTTCCTGAAAGCTGTGAATGAACTTAAAACTTCTGAAAGTATCATGTATCGTGCCAGATATCGCCTTCAATGTAGAACATTTTGATTTGTATTTGTTCATCCGCAATAAAGTTTTCTTACTTGATGCAAGCATTATGATTTTTCTGTGCTGCTTTGTTTGAATATTTAAGGCTAGTTCTATTAGAAATTATTAGCTATTTAAGAGATCATCAAAATCTTAGCGGCTTCGCATCAACAAATAAAAGTGGGGTGGGGAGGAAGGGAATTTACATACATAGCACACAATACTTATCTATTTACATATCTCACTCCATAGCTTTCATAATTACAGCCATAGAACTTTTGTGTTTAAAACTTTGCCTGAAAATGTGTATTTCACTTTAAAAGTAAAACAGCCATAGAACTTTTGTGTTTAAAACTTTGCCTGTAAATGTGTATTTCACTTTAAAAGTAAAAGTAGTGCAATTTTTTATGTGATTCTATTTTTAATATGATATTAAAGATTTGAGTGCAATGTGTGTAACTATGAAAGTCTAGGTGTGAGATATGTAAATACATAAGAATTGTGTTCTATGTATGTAAATGCTCTCAGACAAAAAAAATTAAAAAAAAAGACATTACACTCTGTCTAATTCTTAATTCTAAGTTATTTGTACAGGCGTGGAAACAACTAGGCATTTTCTGTTAGAGTGGCTTAGTTACACCCACAGATACATTCCAGTTGGTTTATTAGATATTATCCCACAGCGTCTTAATTGGCGGCCGCCAAGCTACTCTGGCAGGGATGATCTTGAGACCTTAATGGCTTCCGACTCTGCTGCCGATTGGGTACGCAGCCAAACTAAGCAAAAATTTTGAATATTACATGACATTTCATTAATGATTATAATCCGAGCTTAATATAAATGCTTTTATTTACAGATTAGGATATCCGAAATGCTGCTTGGCAAGGTTCCGGAAGGATTTACTTTTGCTCCAAAACACAAGTCAAATGCTTATGACAAGGCTGAGAATGGCTGATTTTGCAAATATTCATCTTTAGATGCAGCTGAAAGATTATTATATGCATCACCTTCCCTGGCCAGTTTAGAGAAATTTTCCAAAATTGGACAGAAGAAGGGAAAGGCTGCTTGAAATGGGCTTCAAATTTCCGGTGCTTGTATTTCAGTGTTACACAATTTGTTTGCATAATCAAGCATTTTAATCTTCTAAATTGCTCATTAATTTAGTGAACGATGGGCATTTGGCATAACTTTGTTACAACAATGACAACAAACCTTCATTGTTATCCTATTGAGTGATATTTTCA
>NW_018237449.1:0-342 GCF_001263595.1 Phalaenopsis equestris | reverse complement strand
TAATGCCTCAAAAAGAGTACATCATGTAATATGTGATGTAATGCATTGAGAGTCTTATCAAGATATGAGTACATCATAGACTGATTACCTCAAATACATGTCATGCTTGTTAAAAGAAAGCAAGTGAGTCTTCTGTGCTTGGTATATCAAGCTCTTAATCAAGCAGACCTTCTGAGTCATGCTCTAGGATTAGAGCTCCCTTCGAATGTATTCAGAAATACAACCTTCTCATAGCTCATAAGGAAACAGTTCTTCGAACTCCGGGTCTTGCTGAAATTCATACGGTATCTTACTGTCATCCATTCTTTGGAAGGTCACGGACACCCTACGGTGTCGTACTCC
>NW_018237448.1:0-1306 GCF_001263595.1 Phalaenopsis equestris | reverse complement strand
GCGCTTTGTGGGAGGCAACCCATAAGTATCTGTGTTTTTTTGTTTTCATTGATGTTTTATGTGTGATTATTATGTGTGATTAAGAAAATTATGTGATTAAGAAAATTAGGGTAGTATTTTTCAGACTATTATGTGTTAGTATTGATTTTAAGACTTAAATTAGTGATTTGGAGATGTTAAAATGAGAATTTAGACGTTAAGTTGACTTGTCCAAAAATGTGCACTGGCGCTTAAGCACCAAATCCGGCGCTTAAGTGCAACAGTTTAAAAACATGTGCAAAATTAATATTCTAGAAGGAAAAACCACCTAAAAGTTTGCAAAAAATGTGCCTTGACAGTTTCTAAACGTGTCTAGGATTTATTGGAAGAATTTAGGCCTTTAAATAGAAGGGTTTAGTGAATAAATTTCACCCTAGATCATTTCTAGCCCTAAAGTCTAAAAGAGAGAGAGATTTTGAGATGATATCTTCATGGGAGATGGATTTGAAGAAGAAGGATGAGACCATGAGGAAGGAATTCATTAGTCAAAATGCACAATAGATGTATAACGGTTTCTTAGCTGTTAATATTGAAGGGATATCAGATTATTTTGTTTTTTTTGGGTTCGTTTGAATTGAAAATACCATGTCTGTACTAGAGGCTAAGGTATTAAAAATTCATGCACATATGGAGCATATTTGATGGTAAATATTGGATGGCAATTAAAAATGCAATTTAGCAAAATGCAATTTAGCCACCCTATTTATATAGGGGAAGCAGATAAGGAGATTTTTCTTATGCAAAAGTAGCAAAAGTGTATTGAAGAAGATTGCATCAGAGCACGTCACCACCGTCCGTTTTATCAATTTTATATTCCAGTTTTCCCAGAAGAGACTAATGAAAGACCTGTATTTGTTCCTTCTAATGATGAATGTAATTAAGTTATATGTTTGTTTTTGTATGATTAAAGTTGTTGTCTTTAAGTGTTTTTCATGTTTAAGACATGTGTTAGTGTTTATGTTAGTGTTTATGTTAATTGTGAGTGTGTGTTAAGTATTTTTTACTTAGGAAAATTTTCTCATCCGAGACTTTTTGGAGTGAGAATTAAGTGTCAATAGTATTTGTACTTGTTTGTGAATTAATATAAGTTTGTTTTTGTGAAAATTTTGTGTTATTTTAGCCTCAAATTGAAATAGTTATTAAGGAGAATTTTGAGAGAGAGAGAGAGGAGTTATAGGAAGTTGAAAAGAGTCAATTAAGTGTTATGAGACCATTTAGGTGTTATGAGACCATTTAGTCAATTATATTACTGAGTACTGATTTCAAA
>NW_018237447.1:370488-370894 GCF_001263595.1 Phalaenopsis equestris | reverse complement strand
GGGAAAATTTCTATTTTACCACCAACAAGGCTGCTGTGAATGTTGTCAAAGAATTATATGTCAATGTGTTCTATTCTGAGGACGGAACCGTTCGAGTAAGAGGGTTTTCTATTGAGTTTAGTGCCGCCCGCATTAACTAATTTTATGAAGTCCCAGACTCCTATATCTGCAATTATGAAACCTTCAGTATAATGGAAAGCCCGCTAAATGATGTCATTAACTTTCTCACTGATGGGAAAGGGACATAGAAGATAAAGCAGGGAGGATGTGTAAATTTTTCTGATTCCATGTTGAATGCCACATCTAAAGCGTGACACTATTTTATTTCCTCTACTCTGTTACCTACCTATCACCATAGTGAGGTAACAAGAGATAGAGCTATTCTGAATTTCTATATTCAGAATAA
>NW_018237447.1:367556-368747 GCF_001263595.1 Phalaenopsis equestris | reverse complement strand
TAAGTGACTTGATATTACAACATATAGTCATTCTTGAAATGAATAGAAAACTAGAACTCTTAAACTTGATGACTTGATAGTCTTGTACTTACAGAGTTAATTTAATTACTAGAAATTTTTCTGAAAATCTCACTATGGTATTTACTTAAATCAAACTTATAGTATTTCTGAATTAAAACTTTACCACAGTAGATCATAACTCTTATGTAGTACTAAAACTACTTGAGGACAAGTAATAGTTAAGTTTGGGGGATTTTGACCAAAGCAAAATATGTTGAGATTTTCATGCCTATTTTACACTGATTTTGATGATATTGAACTTTAAAGAAAGATATTTTTGATGTTTTGTTGTAGGTATGTTGAATTATTGTCATTGGAGCAAAAAGATGCAAAAAGGAGCGAATTTGGAGCAAAAAGGATCAAAATATGAAGATTTGATCTTGTACGCTGACGGTGAGCTCGACACCGCCGAGAGTGAGTTTTTCTCGAGAGTCTAGAATTAAATATTTTCAGAAGGCCGCCGACGGCGAGCACGTTGATTCTCTTAACAGATGCATTGAATGTGGACGATTTTTGAAGGGACACTTGGGCAACTCTTGAAAACTCTTCTACAACTTTAAGAGAAACATTTGGAGGCCGAAAAAAGGTGTGTCCACATGTGTCCATTAAAGTGTAGAGAGTGTAATTTAGGGTTAGTATTGTGAGGAATTCTTTGAGAGATTGTAAAAGTGGAAGGAAAGTGAGAGATTTCTTACAGAAGAGATTCAGAGGAACTTCGAGGAGTTTGCTTAGGAGGAATTAGAGATAAGTGGTATTTATTTATTGAAGTTTGTATGACTTTGCTTTTATATATAAATTCTTGGTTTTGTCGTATCTTCTCCATGAGTTCTGAGTAGTTTTCTCTCTCTTTCTCCTTCTCTTGAGATTTTATGAAATGGTGATTTGAATTGGTTGAGCCATGAGAATGTTAAAGAAGTTGTGATGATGTTTTCACTTCAATCTTAATTTACTTTCAATCTGGCCAGTTGATTTGTTAAAATATGCTTACAACTCAAGCGAAGATTACATCCAAGATTTAGGGAGGTCAAAGTCCTTGAAAGTTGGGTGCAAATAAATAGGAAAATAAAAATTATCGGGCGTAGAATTAGAGATTTTAGAGTGACATACTAAAATCCTCAATTTGGTCCTATC
>NW_018237447.1:362626-367267 GCF_001263595.1 Phalaenopsis equestris | reverse complement strand
AGAGTTTATTAAAATTACATTTTTATTTCAATTGTCTATTAGTGACAAATATACAAATTGAACTATATTATTGTGATTAAGTATTGATTTTTAAATCTTAGTTCGTAGCCTCTAATATTACTCCCTGTGGGATCGATATCCAGGACTCCATTAGAGCCCTATATTACTTGAGCGATACGTATACTTGCATTGATAAGTGTGACTTTGCAATTATTGAATATTTTATACACATCTTTATCAAATCTATAATCGTTATCAAGTTTTTGGCGTCGTTACCGAGGATTTAAATCTTCTAGTAGCAATATAAAATTCTTGTATTTTTAAGCATATATAAAGTCGTTGTCAAGTTTTTGGTGTCGTTGCCGGGATTTAAATTTTCTAGCAGCAGTATCAAATTCTTGTATTTTTAAGCATATATAAAGTCGCTGTCAATATCTCCTATAGCTTGGTAGTGCACATACAAGTTTTAGAAGGGTCGATATAGAAATTCATCAGTTGAATTTTCTTCCTCAATCCAAGAATGTTTCTTGAACATACAGACCAAACCATCTTCAATATGCCCAATATGTTCAAAATGTTCCTTTAGTCTCCTGTCTAGATGATCCAGCATTTCAGTAATATTTTTAATCACATGCATGAGATTTTGCATCTCTTTTTTGATTTTCTTGATCCTCTTCAAAAGTGCACTCGAGTTGTAGTAGGGCTTAACAAGTAAAGAATTCTGAGATTCTTGATCCATCAACACATTCATATCATTTTCTTCTTTCATTCCAATACAGTTGCAATAGACTTCTAGATCCATTGGCTTCCAAGGAAGAAGCACTTTTTCCCAACTTTCATAAGGTAATTGCGATTGACTGCACAGTAGGAAAATAGTGGATGGATACAGTAATTCAAAATAATAGCTCCAACATCAATAAGTTTTCTAATTTGAATACAGTAATTCAAAATGACACTCTCCTTAGTTACCATACTGATTTTCATGGTGGGTGGTAATTTTTATGCAATGAATAAGTGCCAAGATTTTGAAACTAGATTTAAAAATGATGAGGGAAAATGTACTTTTCCATCATCGCTCGTCTCCCAATTCACATTTATATTCGTAAGGTAGCGGTAGAGTTCATTCATATTATCTCTCGTAGGGGTAAAATTTGCATAATGGCAGATAGGCACATTCTCAATCATAAACATCTCATTTATTCTTGAAGGAGTGAACTGCACAAACCTGCCTCACACGTAGATCATTCCTTGGTTGATTCCATGAAGATTTACATAAAATTCTTTTACTACAGAAACAACGACAGTGTTAGTAGTGTAGCAAAGCACTTCCCAATGCCTCTGCACAATAGCCTCTTCCACTCGAGTATTTAGCGTGTTGAATCCTCAATTCATAAATCCCCTTTCTTTGATTAACCTCTTCTTTACTAAAACTCGATCGTGTAATTTCTGCGCATCAAAACTAACGAACTTTCTCCAGTTGAAAACTCCAAATCTAGCAGTGAGAAGCCGTTGGATTTGAACTCTAGTGGTTTTTCCTTCATTGTTTCACCTAAAATAAACTTTAGAGTTGGTTCTTAGGAGTTATAAGGAGAAGAAACCACAAAAAGCCGTCAAAAACCACTTTTGGACATGTTTTAGTCATTTTTGGTACTGTGGCGCATCATGCGCCAGCTCTCTAGAATTCGACACATCATGCCCCAGTTCCAAAATCTTAGCTGTTTCTATTTTGATCCAATAAATTCTCAATTTTTCCATAAAATTACATAAATAAAGATGTTTCTAAATATTTTTCTTAAATACACGAACTTCATAAAGACCTAAACATAAATATACATAAAATATTTCAAACAAAATAAACTCAAAAGTAAACTAAACAACGATAAATATGGGATATCTCCCACAAAGTGCTTGGTTTAATGTCATCAGCCCGACATTCCCTGTCTTATTCTGGACGTCCCAATATTACAGTCTCTTTATAAGCAGGTCTTTGATCATCAAAATATGATTTCAATCTGTGTCCGTTCACTTTAAATATTTTTCCAGTCTGGGGGTCTTCAATATTGACTGCCCCATAGGGATAGACTTTTATAACTCTGAATGACCATTTTCACCTAGACTTCAAGTTTCCAAGAAATAATTTCAATCTGGTATTGTATAATAAGACTTCCTATCTATATTCAAATTCTCTTTTTATTATCTTCTGATCATTCTTTCATCTTTTATTTATAAATTCTTGCATTATCCTAAGATTCATTTCTAATTTCTTCAAGCTCATTCAATTGCAATAATCTCTTCTCACCATCTTCTTTCAAATTAAAATTCAATTCTTTTATAGCCCAATAAGCTTTATGCTCCAATTCAATTGGCAAGTGATAAGTCTTCCAAAAAATTAATCTATATGGGACATTCCTATAAGTGTCTTATAGGCTGTCCTGTATGCCCATAATGCGGTATCTAATCTAGCAGACCAATCAATTTTATTAGGATTAACACTCTTTTCCACAATTCTCTTAATTTCACGATTAAATAATTTTGTTAAACCACTAGTCTGAGGATGATAAGCAGTTGCAATTTTATGCATTATATTATGTTTTTCCACCAATCTTGCAACTGTTGCATTCCTAAAATGAGACCCTCCATCGGTAATGATTACTCTTGGCATTCTATATCTTGTAAGAATATCAAGTGATAAGTCTTCCAAAAAATTAATCTATATGGGACATTCCTATAAGATGCCTTATAAGCTGTCATGTATGTCCATAATGTCGTATCTAATCTAACAGACCAATCCATTATATTAGGATTAACACTTTTTTCCAAACTTCTCTTAATTTCTTGATTAGATACTTCAACTAAACCACTAGTTTGGGGATGATGAGTAGTTGCAATTTTATGCTTTATTTTATATTTTTTCACCAATCTTGCAACTGTTACATTTCTAAAATGAGATCCTCCATCAGTAATGATTACTCTCGATATTCCATATCTTGTAAAAATATTTTTAATTAAAAACTTTGAAACACTCCGAACATCACATCTAGGTAATACAATTGCTTCAATTCATTTTAAAACATAATCCACTGCAATCAATAGATAAATATTTTTGAATGATGGTATAAATAGTCCCATAAAATCTAATTACCATGCATAAAAAAGTTTAATTTCCAAATTAAAATTTAGAGGCATTTCATTTCTTTTTGAAATATTACCTACTCTTTGACACTGATCACATATTTTTATTTATATATTAACATCTATAAATAGAGTAGGCCAATAACGCCAGATTGCAAAATTTTATGAATATATATATATTAACATCTCTAAATAGAGTAGGCCAATAAAATCTAGATTGTAAAGTTTTATAAATGATTCTATCATTTCCAAAATGACCTCCAAATTCAGAATCATAGCATTTAGAATCATGAAATTTTTGGATAATTTCCTAAATTTCTTTATAAGGCACACATCATCTCCTGACTAAATCTTTACATTATTTATATAAATATGGATCATCCAAAAAATATGACTTTGCATCATAAATGAATTTCTTTTCCTACTTTTTTGTCAGTTCATATGGTAAAATACCACTAACAATATAATTTACAACATCAACATACCAAGGTATTTTCCATCCTTTTATAGCATAAAGTTGTTCACCAGAAAAAGATTCATTAATTTATTTTTCCAAAACAAGTATCTCTTCTTGTTCTAGCCTATATAGATGATCAACAATTTGATTATCGGTCCCTTTCCTATCAACTATTACAAAATCAAACTCTTGCATAAGTACTGATCCCGAAACTGTTTATGTGCATAGTATAACAATGTTTTTAATTTTAATTTTTACTTATGTTTCCTTACTTTGCAACAGTATAAAAAACTTAATCCTGAATAAAATAAGAATTTAACTTTTTAATTTATATATATTGGGATAATACGGAAGTATACGTATCGTTATCAAGTAATATAGGACTTTTTGATTAAAACTTGAATATCGAACCCACGGGAAAATAAATAATATGCACTATTGAACAACAAACTTTTTATTTTAAAAAGATAATTACTTAAACTAAAAATATTTTCACAGTATTAAAATTCAAATCTTTTTGGTATTTTTGATATTTTGACAGAATAGTAACAATTTAAAAAGATAACTTGAGTTTATGTAAAAGAAAAATACTAAATTTGAAAAATATCTTTCTCTTTATCATGAATCAGTAATAAGTATAAGAATTCAGTTGTGGAAGTATGCAAATTGTGTTGTGTCAAATAGGAGAAATTATATTCTTTACCCTTACTAGAGATGTTATAAAGAATATTGACTAAATTAAAGTTTGAATAGTTCTGAAGACCGATTAGGTAGGGAAGATACTAGCTCTCACTCTAGGGTTCCCTCAATTCCCTCTACCTTGGGGCTAACATCTCTTATCATAACCTAAGACAATAAACCAAATTGGGGGTTTTAACCTATCACTTAAAAGTCCTCTAACTCTACACCCTTCAATGAATATTTCCTTATTTATTTACACTAAATCATATGAATTACATTCTCATTCATACAACCTCATGTGATTCTTTCCAATTGTTAACTGAGATAATACTAGTCCGGTTCTTACATGTTCTCACAACAAATTTTAACAT
>NW_018237447.1:355379-362531 GCF_001263595.1 Phalaenopsis equestris | reverse complement strand
TTTAATTACTTATCATTTTAAGGAGAAAGATAAAGAAAATTACTAAGAATCCATGGAGAAAAAAAACCACACTTTAGTTTAAAAGTATAAATCATTGTCAAACTAACAAGAAGTCTCGATTAAAACAAAAAGTAATTGAAAACAAAAGATAAAAACTTATCTCAAATCCTCCACCAAACTCTTGAAGTTCTTTTGAATCTCTTCTCTTTTACAATACTCTCAAAATAAACTATAAAATAAAAAGGATAAAGTAAATTTTTTTGGTGCTTGAAAATCTCTCCAAAACTCTCTCCTTTCCAACACTTTTTAGAACTTTCAAGCACCCTCTCCTTCTTCAAGCACCCCCTTCAAATGTCTTAACTTCTTTATTTGATAAATCTCCAAAATGTGTCTTGGAAACTCTTCAAAATGTGTCAAAATGCGTCCACATTCGATGAATCCTCTAAAGGATGCCTTCTTTCACAAGTCTTTTAAACATATTTTCGTTCTTAGTGGTCATAACCACCCTCTTAAGCCAATAGGTGCCTCAATTACCTCTTCAAAATTCGGTCAAATGAAGAAACCACCAAATAACTGCCTCTGGCGCTTAAGTGTGGCCTCTAGCGCTTAGGCACGACCTTCTCTGTTTCACCGGTGCTTAAGCGTCGGATCTGACACTTAGGCACCAAGAAACTTTTGCACAATTTTTCACCTTTTTGCTCCAAATTCACCTTTTGCTCCAAATTTGACCCTTTTTCACTCCTTTAAGCATTTTTCACATTTTTACTTGTACCTAAAAGAAAAACACACAAATACTCCATTAAAGCGTAATATCTAAAAAATAAGGTATAAAAATGTGTCTAAAAAATACTATATATTTTAGGTGTATCAGTGGCCTACAACCATTCTCAGTCCATGAAGTCGTAACTTATGAAGATACAACATATTACGTACCAAAGAAATACGTAGTCTTTTCTAGAGAGATACCCACATCGAAAACTTGTTAAAGTTAAAAAAGAAAAGTGCCACAATAAAAAAAATTGAAAAAAATGATAGAATAAAAGATAGAAAACAAAATTGCCACACCGGAAAAGAAATGACAACAAAAGAGAAGTAATACAAAGAATAATAAGACACATTATTGAAAATTGAGCATAAATATCAAGTGATATTTCAACAATCCTATTCCTCTCAAAATCTACAATCATATAATAAAACCATAAAAAGTTGTGGAGTAATCCAAGATAAGAACTAGATGATCACTACGAATGCTTCTCAACCAAATCTGAAGGATAGAATGTCTGTGGTGTATATTAACTTAAATTCCAACTCGAATGATGATTCATGCACTATAGGTTGTTCTATCACCTCTATGAAAGTAGGAATCCTATGGAAGATCTCCCTATAAGAAGATGATAAATAAGAAATAATTGTTAATCCAAGCTAGAACAAGTCAGAGTTAATCATGTATGAGAGGATCAACTAGTATGTTAATACTTTAGTTGTAATCCCATTCTCCTTGGATACTATGCTAGGTTGGAAGTTAAGTTGCACCCCAACTGAGTGGTTATGGGTGTCAAATATTTTATAAAGGGCTCTCATCTACTTTTAACTTAAAGTTTTTCTTCATTACTAAAAAGTGAAACTAAATTCTCTTATCTTACTCATTTCTAAAATCAAATTTTACTTCCCTAATATAACTTAATATACATGATCATTTTTCTTTTAAAATCAAATTCACTTGTAGCACAATTTAGAATGTTTTTCATCCCCCCCAAACTTAAATTTTTAATAGATTAAATAGTTTAGCAGTAGATATATATAAGTAGGAATGAGAATTGAAAGAGCATGCTTGCAAAAATTTTTATATCCTAAGTATACAAGTATAAAACTAAAAACATGAGTAAAATTAATTTTTGATTAATTTTATATCATTTTCATTTCAATTCAACATGTAGAGATTCAATAGACTTCTAAGTAGTGGGTACAAATATAAAAGCAAGCTAACACACTAACTTTGATTTCATAGTCTCAACATAAAAACAAACATTCTAAAAAGATAAAAAAAATACAAGGTAGTAGTTTCTGAATTTCAAAGTTAAGATCTACGCTAGCAAAATTTTCAACTTAACAAAAGACATAGAATTAAGTTAAGTTCTCAACTCTAAATCACAGTACTAAACACACAGCAATGGATACTACCCTGAAATTTAAAATAAAGTACTAACAATTATAAACATCATAATATCAACTAAATAAAAGAGTCCAACACATCACAAAGTCCAAATAAATACACAACAGCAAATATAGCAAGTCCCAACCACATAGTCCAAAACATAAATCAAAAATAAATCTCATAGTCCTACTCCTCATCCTCTGAATCACCGCTATCCCAATATCTGCAGGCTCATAATCAGGGTATTATGGACATGGAGGAAATTGCAACCCCTGATGAGGTTTTCAAAAAATGAGTGAAATTTCTCTTCATAATCACTTTTTCTCCTATTATACATATCAGTATGTTCTGCAAAACATCTACAAAATGCTCTAAATTCTGAACTTTATCAGTGGTGTAATTTATGTTGGCCATCATCCTCTATAATAAGTGATCGTGGGTCTCAGTAGACTCACCTCTAAAAGTAGAAGCACGTGAGATAGATAGTCTAGATGTAGAAGCAGCAGAGGTAGAAGCATCAGACGTTTCTATTCCATAACTCCTAGAAAATCCTCCTCTCTAGCCAAAATAGAATGTTCAGAATAAATCCTTACATTTACTTTTATGATAGGCTTTAGAGGAAACAGTACTTCCTCCCAGCTATCATATTTCCTCAAGCCTACTCACATAAAAAAAAGATCAAGGAAGCAAATCCCAGACCTGCAGTAATAGCGGCAGTGGCAGAACTGATGATAGTCTGACATATCAAAGCTCCAATGTTGATGAGCTTTCCTTCCTGGATACAATAATTTAACGTCGCTCTTTCTCTGGTAACTTCACTAAGATGATTTGTAGGTAACAGACAGGCAGAAATAAAAAAGTGCCATGCCTTTGAAGGTGCACTTAACTTTGATATGGCAAAGTTGACTCTCCTCTCCTTAGTGATCTTCCAGAGTCCTCTTCCAACAGTTAAATAAGAAATAATCTCATCTAGCTCTGTCTCAGTCGGACTATAACTTGCATAAAAATATAAGTTATCCGGTGGCAAATTGTAGAACAAAATTATTACCTCCGATGAAAAAGGTACCAACTTTCCTCGAACCGTGACTCTATCATCAGCTTCAGGGAGGTTTGCATAGAACTCCCTAACAACATAAATAACTACAACAACAGAAAAATAATAGAATTGTTCCCACTATCGGCAAACGATTAGATCTTCCACAGATCCACCTGAATTCTTAAAACAACACTCTTGAATAAGCTTTCGTGATTGCAATGCATCATTTTACCTATCTTGAGCCTTCGAATTAACAAATTGGCTCTTTCCTTTACACATCTTCATTCTTGGTGTCATTCTAAAAATTTATAAAACTCCAAAAATAACTTCAAAAATCAAGTCTAAACTACTAAACTAAACTTCCAAAAGCTTAAACTACACTTCCTATGCAATTTCCATAGATTTTTTCTCATTTTTCACCATGAATAGTGAATTTTTGAATTCTTCCAAATGTTCTCAAAATCATGGTGAAATTCTAAAATTTTTGCATAAAAGTAAAGCTCTTACCTTAAGAAATTCAGATCTAGCAACTTTTTCTTGATTCCACCAAGAAATCTCCACTTAATAGTGTGCCCTAGCTCTCCAAAATTATGATTTTGAGAGATTGAAGGTGACAGGAGGGTGAAAAATGGAGATTTTCAAGTTAATTTTTCACTTTTAACCGTTCGCGAACTGGTTTTCGTGAACCAATGCTTAAGCGCGGATAAGTGGTGCTTAGGCGCCTGCCTCTCGGGTTACATCGTGCTTAAGCGCAAGATGTGGCGCTTAGGCGCTAGTGCACAATTTTTTAGATTTTTAAATTTAAGTAAAATGCACTATTTGCCTAAGTATACCACCCCTAAATGGTCTCATAACACTTAAATGACTATTTTCATCTCCTAAAACTGTCCTCTCTCTCAAAATTCTCCAATATAACTATTTCAATTTGAGGCTAAAAATAACACTAATTTTCACACAAACAAATACATATATTAATTCACAAACAATTACAAGTACATGTAACACATAATTCTCACTCCAAAATGTCTTGGAAGAGAAAATTTTCTAAGCACAAACACCTAACAAACATTCACAATTAACACATAAAAGTCATAAATACTTAAAAAAAAATTAAATACTAACACATAAACACAACGAATCCTAACAAGCAAACTCTGACATTGAACTTTATTTCATTCCTCATTTGATGGGACAAACTCTAGTCTTTCATTTTTCTCTCCTAGGGTAATCGGAATATAAAGTTGATAAAATGAACGGTGGTGACGTGCTCTGATACTATCTTCTTTAATCCATTTTTGTTTAAGAAATGTCTCCTTATCCGCTTCCTCAATATAACTAGTATGACTAAATTGCATTTTCAATTGTCATACAATATGCTCAAGATGTGCATGAATCTCAGTTACCTTGGTCTCAAGTATAGTCATAGTAGTCTCAATTTTGTTTTTCTTTTTTGATATTCCTTCAATACAAACGGCTACGAAACCATTATACATCTCTTGTGCACTTTGACTAATGAATCTCTTCCTCTTGGTCTTTTCCTTCTTATTCAAACTCATCTCCCATGAAGACATTTTCTCTAAATCTCTATTTCTCTTAGACTTTTAGGGCTGAAAATGATCTGGGTTAAATTCCTTTACAAAACCCTTCTATTTGTAAGCCTAAATCCCTCAAATAACTTCTAGGCATGTTTAGGAACTTCTTTGGCACATTTTTACTAACTAATTGGCGGTTAAACCTTCTAGAATCTTAATTTTGCACGTGGTTTTTAACTGCCACGCTTAAGCACCGAATATTGGCGCTTAAGCGCCAATGCACATTTTTGCACCAGTCAACTTAACGTCTAAATTCTCATTCTAACATGTCTAAGTAACTCAATAAAGTCTTAAAATCAATGCTAACACATAATAGCTCAAAAATACTACCCCATTTTTTCTTAATCACACACAAAGAACAATCAAAGCAAAATACATTGATAACTATGGGTTGCTTCCCACAAAGCGCTTGGTTTAAAGTCATCAGCCTGACATAACCAGTGCTTATTCTGGTTGACCCAACATCATTCCTTCATTAAATTTATGCTGGTCCCCTATAAAATAAGGTTTTAGTCTATGGCCATTCACTTTAAATATTTTCAATCTTAGGATCTTTAATATCCACAGCTACATAAGGATAAATTTTCATCACAACAAATGAGCCCATCCACCTGAACTTTAGTTTACCTGGAAATAATCTTAATCTTACATTTTAAAGCAAAACTTGGCGTCCTGGCTGAAAATTTTTAGTAAAAATCCTCTTATCATGCCACATCTTCATCTTTTCTTAGTAAACCTTAGCACTTTGATAAGATTCATTCCTTATCTCTTCAATCTCATTTAATTGCAATAACATTTTCTCATCAGCATCTTCTAATTTGTAATTAAACTCTTTAATAGCCCAATATGCTTTATACTCAAGTTCAATTGATAAGTGACAAGCTTTCCCAATTATTAGCCTATGTGAGGACATTCCTATAGGAGTTCTGTATGCAGTCCTATAAGCCCATAATGCATAGTCAAGTTTGACTGACCAATCCATTTTGGTGGGATTCATAGATTTTTCAAATATACTTTTAATTTCATGATTATATAATTCTGTCAAACCACTTGTTTAAGAATGATAAGCAGTAGTAATTTTATGGTATATATATATTTCCTAAATAACTTTTCTATTATTGCATTTCTGAAATGACTTCCCCCGTCAGTTATGATTACTCTCGGTATCCCAAATCTATAAAATATATTCACTCTTAAAAACTTTTCAACACTCTAGCATCACATCGCACATTGAGGTAAAGCAACAGCTTCTATCCATTTGGATACATAGTTCACTGCAAACAAAATGTATAAATTTTTGAAGGATGGTATAAATTGTCCCATGAAATCTAATCCCCAAACATCAAATATCTCAACTTCTAACGCATAATTGAAGGGCATCTCATTCCTCCTAGAAATATTGCCTACTCATTGACATCGATCACAAGTTTTGATATAAGCGTTAACATCTCTAAAGATTGTAGGCCAATAAAATCCAGATTGTAAAATTTTGTATGTTATTTCATCAACTCCAAAATGTCCCCAAAAATCATAATTATGATATTTTTAGATAATTTCATAAGTTTATTCTAAAGGCACACATCTTCGAATAATTAGATTCTTTTCTTATTTATATAAAAATGGGTCATCCCAAAAATAAGTCTTAGCTTCAGCTAAAATATTCCTCTTCTATTGGTACGTCATTCCATAGGGTATACTATCACTAACAATGAAATTCACAATGTCGGCATGTCATGGAACACGCAACTCATTAACATTAAACAATTCTTCATATGTTCATTAATTTCTTTTTCAAAATAGAGTGGTTTTCTAATTCAAGCCTGGACAAATGATTAGCAATTTGATTTTCAGTCCCCTTTCAATCTACTATTTCAAAATCAAATTCTTGTAAAATAAGAATCCATTTTATAAGTCTAGATTTAGCATCCTTCTTTGTCATTACCTACTTAATAACATAATAATTTGTATGCACTACACAATGAGTTCAAATTATATATGATCTAAATTTATCAAAGGCATATACAATTGCTAATAACTCCTTTTCAGTTGTTGTATAATTTATTTGAGTTTCATTAAGAGTTTTACTAGCATAGTAAATAACTTTGAAAATTTTATCATACTTTTATCCTAAAACAACTCCAATAGCATAATCACTAGCATCACGCATTAGTTCAAAAAGTTTTCCCCAATCTGATGAAACTATAATTGGTAGAGTGATTAATTTTTCTCTTAATAACTCAAAAGCTTTTAGGCACTCTTCATCAAAATTGAAAATTATATCTTTCTCCAGTAAATGGCATAAAGGCTTAGCAATTTTTGAAAATTCTTTAATATATCACCTGTAGAATCCAGCATGTCCTAAAAAACTC
>NW_018237447.1:354185-355334 GCF_001263595.1 Phalaenopsis equestris | reverse complement strand
GCTGAAATTTTAGCAGGATTTACTTCCATACCATTTTTTGATATTTGATGACCAAAATACAATTCCCCCTGCTACCATAAATTGACATTTTTCTCAATTAAAGACTAAACTTGTGTCTTCACATCGCTTAAGAACTTTAGAGAAATGTTTTAAAAATAAGTCAAATGAAGTTCCAAACACTAAAAAATCATCCATAAATACTTAAAACCCTTTTTCAATTAAATCACAAAAAATTGTCATCATACATCTTTGAAATGTAGCAGGGGCATTACATAAACCAAAGGGAATTCTTCAAAAAGAAAAAGTACCATACGGACTGGTAAAAGTTGTTTTCTCTTAATCCTCAAGAGTTATTTGTATTTGGTGATAATCAGTATATCCATCTAGAAAATAAAAGTATTTATACCCAGCTAGTCTATCCAGCATTTGATCTAGAAATGGTAATGGAAAATGATCTATCCTAGTAGAAAGATTTAATTTTCTATAATCAATGCATATTCAACACCCTGTAAATTGTCTAGTAGGTATTAATTTGTTATCTTCATTCACAGTTACAATTACTCATCCTTTCTTAGGAACACAGTGAATTAGACTAACCTGAAATAGAGTAGATAATTCTAGCATCTAACCACTTTAGAATTTCTTTCTTAACAACTTCTTTCATAATAGGATTCAATCTCCTTTGAGGATTAGTCCTGGGTTTGCAGTTCTCTTCCATATGAATTCTATGCATACAAATTAGAGGACTGATTCCTTTAATATCAGTTATTGTCCATCCAAAGGATTTCTTAAATTTTTTTAAAATTTTCATCAATCTTTCTTCTTCTTCCATCGTTAACTTTGACAAAATTATAAGTGGTAAAGTAGAGGAATCTTCTAAAAAGACATATTTTAAATGTTCAGGAAGTAACTTCAACTCAAGTTCTGGAGGTTTTTCTATTGATGGACAAAATGATTTATCTTTTGCTATCGTGTCCAAAATTTTAAAACTTTCTCGAACATAGTTTGAATCTTCTTTAAAAAGATCTTCACATTGATTTAATTCCTCTTCTTGCTCGTGTTCCAAATCTTTTTCTTCAATTTTTTCTTCATAAGTAGTTTTGAAATGACATTCACTCAGATATCTTATAACATCCATTCTATAGCATT
>NW_018237447.1:352992-353520 GCF_001263595.1 Phalaenopsis equestris | reverse complement strand
GAGCGTCCTCTTTTGATTCTTCAATTTCTTCTCTCTACTTCAGTTTCTTTTTGAACCCTACCTTCCAAGTCTCTTCCGCTTCTAAGTTGAACGGCTTTTACTTGCTCTTTATTCTGGTATTTTGGATTTATTTCAGTATTACTAGGAAGCGTTCCTTGGGATCTATTACTTAATGAAATTACAATTTGTTCAAGTTGATCCTCAATATTTCTAATTGTAGCTCCTTGACTTTGTAACTGATTTCTCATTTGTAACACCACTTCTTCTATAGCGCACTTCTTCTGTAGACAACTTCTCCTTAAATTGTGAATTACTGTTGAAACCTAGAGGATAAGTAGATCTATAATTATTATTCCCTTGGTTGTTCCAGTTTCCCAACAGGTTTCCTTGATTTTTTCCCCATTATTGATTGTTACCACCTGTAGTATTATTCTAATTAAAGTTGGGATGGTTCTTCCAACCTGGGTTATAATAATTTGAATATGGGTTATTCTGCTTATTATTTATGGTATTCAAAGTTTCTAATGA
>NW_018237447.1:351574-352797 GCF_001263595.1 Phalaenopsis equestris | reverse complement strand
TCTTCAATTAAAGCATAAGCGTCATGAAATGGTTTTGACATCAATGAACCACCAACAACGACATCGATAATAGATCTATGAGATCCTACTAATCCGTTATAAAAAGTTTGAATTATTAAACAATCTGGTATAGCATGATATGGAAACTTTCTTAAGAGTTTTTTAAATTGTTCCCATGCAACATAAAAATATTCCCCTTTTTATGGTGGAAAATATTTAGCAAGGAATTTTTGTGCTAAATCACACCAAGTTTTGATAGATCCAGGTGCTAACGAATTCAACCACATCTTAGCTTTATACCTTAGTGAGAAAGTAAATAACCTAAGTCTTATGGCATCATCTTATACTCCATCATATTTAAATGTAGCACACAATTCTAGAAAATTAGCAAGATGTAAATTTGGATATTCAATTGGTGATCCCCCAACTGATTATTTGATATCATTTGGATAATAGCAGGTTTAAGCTCAAATGAATTAGTCACTATAGTAGGTTTTTGAATACTATAATGAAGTTCATCTACAGTAGGGTTGGTATAAACTCTTAAAGTTCTAAACTCTTGATGAATTTCAGGATTTTGATTGTTTTGGTTTGCCATTTCTGTAATCTTTTAGATTTTTCAAGATTTTTTATTTTTTTAATAGTTCTTTATAATTCAGAATCATAGGGCACTAGTCCTTCAGAACCTGAACTACACATAAACTAACTAAAAATAAAAATAAAAAATAAGATATTCCTCTAATAATTTTTAAAGTTTAAATAAGACTTTCTAAAATAGAAATTTTGCTTTCAATAAATTTTTGAAATCTTCCTTGGCAAAAGCGCCAAAAACTTGATCCCGAAATTGTTTATATGCAACAATATAACAATGTCTTTCATGATATTTCTCACTTATGTTTTCTTACTTTGCAACATAACCAAAAACTTGATCCTTACAAAAAATAAGAATTTAACTATTTAATTTATATTTATATTGAGATACTATGCAAGTATACATATTATTATTAATTAATATATGACTTTTTGATTAAGACCTGAATATCGAACCCATAGGGAAATACACAATATGCACTATTGACAACAAAATTTCTATTTTAAAAAGACAATTACTTAAACTAAAAATATTTTTGCAGTATTAAAATTCAAATCTTTTTGGTATTTTTGATATTTTGACAGAACAATAACAATTTAAAAAGATAACTTGAGTTTATGTAAAAGAAAAG
>NW_018237447.1:330379-351558 GCF_001263595.1 Phalaenopsis equestris | reverse complement strand
GTTCTGAAGACCGGCTAGGGAGGGAAGATACTAGCTCTCACTCTAGAGTTCCATTGATTCCCTCCACCTCGGGGCTAACATCTTGTATTAGAACCTAAAATAATAAAAAAAATTTGGGGGCTTTAACCTATTACTTTAAAGTCCTCTAACTCTACACCCTTCAATGAATATTTCCCTATTTATTTGCACTCAATCATATGAACTACAATCTCATTCATACAATCTCAGGTGATTCTTTTCAATTATTGACTGAGGCAATACCAGCCCAATTTTTACATGTTCTCACAACAAATTTTAACATCATGATGGGCCAAATCAAGTAGTAAATGAAGTACTAAATGAAGTACATGGATTTAAATCATCACAACTTCTTCCAACATTAAAGATCAATACTCTCCACAACTTCCATCCAAAATTTAATTACTTATCATTTTAAGAAGAAATATAAAAAAAACTACTGAGAATCCATGGAGAAAACAAAATCACACTTTAGTTTAAAAGTAGAAATTATTGTCAAACCAACAAGAAGACTCGATTAAATCCAAAAGTAGTTCAAAATAAATGATAAAAACTTATCTCAAATCCTCCACCAAACCCTTGAAGTTGTATTGAATCTCTTCTCTTTTACATCACTCTTGACTCTCACAATAAAACTAAAAACAAAAAGGATAATGTAAATTTGTTATGCCTTAAAATCTCTCCAAAATCCTCTCCTTTCCAACACTTTTTCAGAACTTTCAAGAACCCTCTCCCTCTACAAGCACCCATTTCAAATGTCTCAACTTCCTTCTTTTATAAATCTCCAAAAGGCGCTTTGGAAACTCTTCAAAATGTGTCCACATTCGATGAATCCTTCAAAGAATGCCTCCTTTCACAAGTATTTTAAGCATATTTTCGTTCTTAGTGCTCATAACCACCCTCTTAAGCCAATAGATGCCTCGAATACCTCTTCAAAATTCGGCCAAATGAAGAAAAATGCCAAATAACTGTCTCTGACACTTAAGCGCGGGACCTCTAGCGCTTAAGCGCGAAGCCTCTTGTGCTTAGGTGTGGCCTTCTCTGTTTCACCGATGCTTAAGCACCAGATCTGGCGCTTAGGCGCCAGAACACTTAGCACAATTTTCACCTGATTGCTCCAAATTTGATCCTTCTTAACTCCTTTAAGTGTTTTTCACCTTTTTACTTGTACTTGAAATTAAAACACATAAATACCTTCCATTAAAACGCAATATCTCAAAAATAGGTATAAAAATGTGTCTAAAAATACTATATATTTTAGGTGTATCAAGTATCTATCTAATTAATCTTGGTTTAGCATCCTTCTTTTGCATCAAATATTTAATAGTCGAATGATCAGTATGCATAACACATTTAGCTCCAATCAGATATGACCTAAACTTATCAAAAATATACACAATGACTAATAACTCTTTTTCAGTGGTGGTGTAATTAATTTGAGTATCATTAAAAGTCTTACTAGTATATTATATGACTTTAAAAATCTTATCTTATATTTTCCCTAATACAACTCCAATAACATAATCGCTAGTATCACACATTAATTCAAAAGGTTTCTCCTAATCGGGTGAAACAATTATAGGAACAGTAATCAATTTTTACTTTAAAGATTCAAAGGCTTTAAGGCAATCTTGATTAAAGTCAAATTTTGTATCTTTTTCCAGAAGTTGGCATAAGGGTTTAGCAATTTTTGAAAAGTCTTTAATATATCTCCTATAAAATCCAGAATGTTCTAAAAAGCTTCTAACTCCTCTTGCTATAGTGGGTTGGAGGTAGGTTTGATATAACTTGTATTTTTGTAAGATCTACTTCCATGCCATCTTCTGAAATTATATGCCCAAGTACAATTCCTCCTGCAACCATAAATTAAAATTTTTCTCAGTTCAATGCGAGATTAGTCTTTTCATAACATTTCAGGACTTCCTCTAAATGATTTAGACATATTTTGAATGAAGTTCTAAATTCAAAAAAAATCATCCATAAGGACTTCCATCCCTTTTTCAATCAAATCACTGAAAAATTGACATCATTCATCTTTAAAAAGTTGCAGGTACATTACATAATTCATAGAGCATTTGCCTAAAAGCAAACAAGTAAATGTTTCATATAGGCTTGTAAATGTTGTTTTCTCTTGATCCTCTGACACAATAGGTATTTGATGATAACTGATATATCCATATAGAAAACAAAAATATTTGTGCCCAGCCAATCTATCCAACATCTGGTCCAAAAAGGGTAAAGAAAAATGATCCTTCATGGTGGAAAAAATTAATTTTCTATAGTCTATGCAGATTCTCCAACCAGCGACTTGTCTTATTGATATTAATTTGTTATGCTCATTTGTCACTATAATTACACCTCCTTTCTTTGGAACACAATGAATTGGACTTACCTAAGCACTGTCTGAAATAAGATATATTATTCCAGCATCTAATCATTTTAAAATTTCTTTCTTCACCTTTAATCTCCTTTGAGGATTAGCTCTTGGTTTATGTTGATCTTCTAATAAAATTCTATGCATACAAATTGAAGGGCTGATTCCTTTAATATCAGCTAATGTCCATCCAAAGGCTTTCGTATAACTTTTCAAAGTTTCCAACAATTTTTGTTCTTGCGTATCAGTTAATTCTAAGGATACTATAACATGTAATGTAGATAAATCTCCTAATAATGATACTTCAAATGTGTAGGAAGTATTTTCAGTTCTACTTCAGGAGGTTTCTCAATAGATGAAATAAAATTCTTGTTACTTTCTGTAAGATCTAAAATTTCATATTTTTTCCTGAACATAATCCAAATCCTCTTTACTCACTTCTATAGATTCATTGTGAATTTTATCCTCATCTTGATATTCCATATATTCCTTTTCAAATTTGTTTTGAAAAGTCTTCTTAAAATATTCATGGCTTAAATATTTGTTAATATCCATTCTGAAGCATTCAATCTCTTGTTCTTTTTGCAGGGTATCTCATTGATTTTGCAATATTAAATGTAACTTCTTGATCACTAACTCACATAGTTAGTTTTCATTTATGCACATCTATCAAAGCTCTTCCAGTGGCTAGGAATGGTCTTCCTAAAATGATAGGAATTTCTTTATCTTCCTACATATCTAATACAATAAAGTCCACAGGAAAGGTAAATTTATTGACTTTTGCTAAAACATCTTCTATAACTCTTTTAGGATAGGTAATCAAATGATCAGCTAACTTAAGAGTTATAGTTGTAGGTGAAATATCTCCTAAGCCCGACCTTCTGAAAATTGATAACGACATAAGATTAATACTGGCTCCTAAATCACATAAAGTTTTTCCATAAAAGCGTTTGCCAATAGTACAAGGAATTGTAAAACTTCCAGGATCTTTAAGTTACACTCTTCACTGATTACAACATTCTCATTATGTACAAACTTCTTTTTCTTATTAAGTATATCCTTCATGAACTTCACATAGCTTGACATTTATTCTAAAGCTTCAACAAATGGTATATTTATTATTAATTTCCTCAAAATTTCGAAACATTTTGAAAATTGATTATCTCTGTTTTTCTGCTTCAATCTTTGAGGAAATCGAGGTGGTGATCTTTCTAGAGTGATTTTTATTAGTTTAATAGGACTTTCAGTTTCAAAATGAAAATCTTCACCAGATTTTTTATTTTCCATCTCATCTTTTTCAACTTCAACTTCTTGTTAAGCTTTATTTTCTAATTCTTTTCCAATTCTCAATTGAATAGATTTAATTTGCTCTTTTTTCTGATCTTTAGGATTTACTTCAACATTGCTAGACAATGTTCCTAGAGGTCTATTGCTAAGTGCGGTAGCAATACATCTCAATTGATCTTCCAAGTTTCCGATCGCAGCTCCTTGACTTTGTAATTGACTGCACATTTCTAATATCAATTCTTCCTTTGATAGCTTTTTCTCTAGCATTGATAGCTTTTTCTCCTTACTCTGCAAATTATTAAATTTTGTGGGGGCAATAAGGTTTATAAGCTTGATTCCCTTGATTGTTGGAGTTTCCCAATGGGTTAGCAATATTGTTTCCCCATTGCGGCTTTGTAGCATTTGAGTTATTGTTACTCCAACTAAAGTTTGGATGATTTTTCCATCCAGGATTATAATAATTGGCATAAGAGTTATTAGAATGATTGTTTATTACATTCAAAGTCTCATAAAAAGATTGAGATTCTATCATTTGTCCTAATGAGTTTTCCTCAAGCACAGGTGCTATCTGAGAATAATTCATTCCATATTGATCTATCTTCTTCGATATAGTAGCTATTTGGGCAGCTAACATAGATATTGCATCAGAATCATGAATACTAGCCACTCTTTTTAGATTTACCCTTTCAGTGGGCCATTGAAAATTATTAGCAATCATCTCTTCAACTAATGAATATGCTTCATCGAATGGTTTTGACATTAATGATCCACCAGCAGCAGCGTCAATTATCGATCTAAGAGATCCAACCAACCCATTATAAAAAGTTTGAATTATTAACCAATCTGGCAATGCATGATGTGGACATTTTCTAAGGAGATCTTAAAATCTTTCTCAGGCTTCATAAATTGATTCACCTTCAAACTGATAAAAAGATGTGATATCATTTCTAAGCTTAGTAGTTTTTTAAGGTGAGAAGTATTTTGATAAGAATTTTTGTGATAAATCTCCCCATGTTCTAATAAATCTAGGTGCTAATGATTTTAACCGCATCTTAGTTTTATCCCTTAGTGAAAAAGGAAAAAGTCTAAGCCTTACAGCATCATTCGACACACCATCATATTTAAATATAGCACACAATTCTAGAAAACTAGCAAGGTGTAAATTAGGATCTTCAGTTGGTGTTCCTCCAAACTAATTGTTTTGTACCATTTGGATAATAGTTAATTTAAGCTTAAATGAATTGGCAGCTACAGCAGGGTTTTGTATACTCAAATGAATTTCATATGTTGTAGGATTAGCATAATCTCTTAAAGGTCTCTGATAATGTTCATTTTCATTTTCAACATTATTTAAATTATAAGCCATTTTGCTAAAATGATCTTTCTTTTTTTGTTGTTTTTGAATTTTTCTAACAATTCTCTCTAATTCATAATTGTAAGATACTAAATTTTTAGATCTTACATTATGCATAACGAAATAAAAGCAAGTAATTAAAAACTAGCAAACACACAAATAATAAAATGTTCAAGACTAGACTACAAACAGTCTTTTTTTTATTTTCTTAAATAAAATTTTTCAGTTCAAATAAAATAATAAAATACTTACTAATACTACTTTCTGTTACTTCCCCAGCAACGACGCAGAAAACTTGATGTGGGGGTAGATTTAGTGTGTAAATTTTGCAAATACTTTCTTAATATTACAAAATTACACACGATAGATATATAATAAATATGTATTATAATTCCAACAGAAATACCTTTTATGAAAATAGTTCATCTCTTAAAACTCTTTTTAAATTGACAAATCCCCTTTAAAATAAACGTAAATAGTCGTATTGATCAAGTAATAAAGGGCTCTAATGGAGTCCTAGATATCGATCCCACAGGGAAGTTGGAAAATCCTTGAAGTAAGTTTTTGAAATTATTTTATAATTTAAAAATACAAAAATTAAAGTAAAGTACAAAGTTTGAATCTTAACTACTAAGGTAAATGCTATGTAAAAAGCCGTTGAAACTCAAAGTTAACTAACTAAGAACTAACTTTCAAAAGTAAAATTACAAAAACTAAACAAGACTCCTCAAAATTCATGAGAAGGATACGACAAAACACAAATTTTATATATAAAAATAAATTTACAAAATAATAGAAATAAAATACACAATTTATCCTACAATCCTTCCCAAGAAAATCCCTAGAAGTTCTCTCCAAACATTTCTCTATTTACAATCCCACTCAATTCTCTCTTAGAAATATAATGAAGAAGAAATCTGTCACCTTCCCTCTCCTCCTACAACCCTAGAACAAAATCTCCTCTTCTCTCATCTTTCCTCTCACGCCAACTTTCTCTCTCTCCCTTTACTTTCTCTCACGCCAACTCTATGAAGTATTCTCATTTAAACGGCAGCCTTCCTCCAAAAAGAATTCAAAATTCCTTCCAAAATTCTATCCAAAAGTCAACTCTTTTGAATTCAAAAGATATGTCATTTGATCCAAGAGATATGTCCCTTCATAAAAGAACATTCCAAAGTGTCTAGATACATTGAATTACTCCAATAGGTGTGTAGAGCAAGTGTCCCTTTGAAAATTCAGGTAAAATTCATCTTGAATTCCCTTAATTTGCAAAAAGTCATCTCTAGCGCATCATGCGCCGATCTGGCACATCTTGTGTCAGTTCTCTGTTAAACGACGCATCATGCGCCAGAATCCTAAATTTCATCCTTTTTTGTCATTTCTGCTCCAAATGCCAAAAAAATGATATACCTGCAACAAAACATGAAATTTCCCTTCTTTAAAGTGCAACATAACCAAAAATAAGCATAAGATATGTGCTTAAAAAAGTGTATTACTTTGGTGTATCAAGTACCCCTCCTATGAGTCAATTGAAATATCAGATGAGAAAATATGATTTTTCAAAATTTTGCTTAATTTAAATAATTATTTTTAACTTAAAAAATAAGATTTTAAATATTAATTTCTTTAGTTAATCAAAGTAACGTTATTGTTCATGAGAAAATTAAGAACCACTTCGACAAAATTTCATTACTTTATCAATTATATTTTAATTATTATAATCGTTTATTGATTTTTAGTGATTTAATTAAATAGAGAATATGTTTTAATTACAAAAAGTTAATTTTTAGATTTTTATTAATTCTCTCTAAGTCCAAAGAACTCAGATAAATAAACCTTTTTTTTATTTTTAATTTATTTATTATAATTATTTTAATAGATAAATAGAGAAAATACTTTTTTAGCCTTTATAAATTTATAATTAACTTAGAAGAAATAGGAAAAATATTCTAATGAGTTTCAAGTAATCAGGAACTAATTAGGAACATTTTAGACCATTTTTGTGTTTTTGCAATTTTTTATTATTTTTTGTTATTTTTAATCCAAAAATAAGCTCAAAAATAAAGTATTTACTTTAATATAAATTTATTTTTCCCAAATGGTCCTGATCACAAGCAACTCAGACAACCACTTTTCATAATTTTTTTTAATTATATTTAATTTAATATAATTATTTTAATATAAAAATGTCATTTTACTTAGAAAATCAACTTTAATGATAAATATACTCAAATTGATTCCAAATTTTTACAGGGAGTAAATGTGATTATGCTTTACAATGTGGAATTGGTTTTGTTAGTTTTTTAATAGTTTTTTATTTAATTAATTTATTATAAATTTATACATTTAATTAACTATAAAAATATACAAAATTACTTAAATCCCTTTTATGCTTTTCTTAGGATCCTCTGACAGGTAAAACCTACAAAACTTAATCACCTAATCTTCTGATTTATATTTTAGTTTATAAAATTATTTTAAGCAAAAAACATGTAACTAAGCTTGAAAATTAGGGCTACAAAACTAGAGATGTCTCTGACCTAGAAAAATAAGAGAACCTCCCTACTAACATGGGGAATCAACCCCTAAAATTTCAAGTCATGCTGAATATTATTTAGCTAATTAAAATTAAAATATTACAGAGAGTATTAAATTAATTAAAAATTAGAGACACATCAAACAATTTTTAGTTTTTTTCCCACATTATTTTATTTTCCCACATTATTTTAGTTTGTTCACTGAGCAAGAGGGTATTTTTATTTTATTTTTATAATTTTTCTACATAAAGATATGTATTTTCTAAGTTTATGAAATTAAATAAATCCTAAAAATGCTATTTCCCTACTTAAACGCGTGGCGCTGACTGTATCCTTGTACCAGTCGAAGCTCTGCATATCGCTTTCTGATTCGACACCGTCATCAAACTCAACACCTCGTCAGCCTGGGCTTTATGTCTCATTCTCTCATTCGACACAATTTGGCCATCCAAATGATACACGCTAAAACAGACGGTATCCGTTCATCGTCTTTGATCTTCCTAACCCGAGAACCGTCCAAACTAAAATCTCAAGATCTCTCTCGATACTCAACCAAATCACATGGGCTTTATTCCTGCACCTTCATTTACTCAAGACAAACACATCTATCAGGTTACATGCTCACGAAATTAAGCATCTCTTCACAATTGTTGAAACTGAGCCAAAAATTAGGGTTTTTGAAATATACCTTTGCCCAAGAGGTGAGACCTTGATTGGGTGCTTTTGGAAGCTTTAGTGGAGTCTAACAAACCTCCTCAAAGTGTTGATTTCCTCTGGTGAATAGCCTAGGTATGAGTTCAATGAAATGAAGATACGGCCTTGGTCAAGAGCTACGTTAGAGGGCTCAACATAAGGGGGTTTCAGTAGGAATCTTCTTAATTTGGTCTGAGGAAGCTTTTAGAGCAATCAATTTGAAGTTTGGTGGAGTTTTGAGAAATGGCCAAAAACTACTCTAGTTTTGAGCTCTTAAATTGAGCTCAAACAGTGGGGAGGATGGCTGGAAGATGGTTGGAATGAGCTTATGAGGACTTAAAGAAGCTCTGGAAGCAATTTAGCAGAGTTTCCCCAAAGAAATTGATGGTCTCCTCCTTTGGCTGTGCGAGATGAGGTTTAAATAGAAGAAAAAGAAGTGGCCACCATGGCTAGCTAGTGGGTGCAAATGGAACCTTACATGGAGGGAAGAGAAGTGCATGCAAACAATTGGGATGAGCCAACTCAGGGAGTTCAAATTTTGAGTTTTGGCCATGGAGGCTTGTCGGTCAGGCCAGGGCTGGTGGCTAGAGTGGTTAGTTGAGTCAGAGGAAGCTTAATGATGATTATCCCTGAATGTTTGGTGGTTGATAGCATATATATTTGGGTTTTGTCAAATATGGGAAAAGATCCCCTAAAACAAGGGACCTTTGGTCCATGGCTCATGTAGGGTGGGCTGGGTGGGTATAGCCTAGTCCATAGGGTCCAAAGGCTGACTGTGGTGACCATGGCCTAGTCAATTTAAATGGGTTTTGTTCAATTCAAGATTTTAAAATCATGCCATGAGCATGGATTTGAGTTTGGGTTTGGCTAGACTTTACTTTTGGCTCAATTAATTTATTAAATTGGCTTGGATAATTGTCATGATGAGTTTTGAAAAGAAATTAGTTAGTTTTGAATTGATTCAGAAGTTCAATTTAGAGGGATTTGGCCCATGACCAATTTTTAGGCATTTGGGTTAGACTTCGGTTAGGTTTTAGGTTAGGCTCAATTGATGGTTTAAATTTGTCTAAGGGTTTGTAATTAAAAAAATTTTGGAGTTATGAGGTTCAATTTGGGAGATTTTTGAATTTTGGTGAAATTGGGATTGAGATTAGGATTGAGATGGGTTCAATTGGGCTTGATTTTTCTCTCAATTAAAATTGAATATAATGAACTTGAGTTTAGAATTAAAATTGGGTGAGATTGAAGTCGATTTGATGGAAATTGGGGGTGAATTGGGGAATTTAGGCATTTAGGGGCAATTTGGGTATTTTGGTCCAAATGGGTCAATTTGGTCAAATTGGGCTCAATGGAGTGGTTCTAATTGATTTTAAGGACATTTGGAGTGATTTTGGAGATTTTGGAAATTTTTGAAATTTTTTGGGTATGACGGGCATTTTGGTAATTTTTGGGATTATGGTGGTATTTTGGGATTTTTTAAATTTAGGGGTGTTTTGGGTAATTTGAATGGGTTAAAAGATTTTGAGGTAATTTGGACAATTTTGAGGATTTTAGGGTTTCAAGGGTAATCTGGTAATTATGAGAAAGTTTAGGGGCAAATAGTTACAATTGGGTATTTTGGTAAAATTGGGGTCCAATAGGATGTCAATCTTGAAATTACCCTTCATGAGCCATGAGACCAAGGGAGACCACACTTTGGATCCTTCATTTGTTAGTCTTAGCCAAACCCTAGCCTATGGCTAATAGTTTAGGGGACCATCCACATGAGTTTCCAAAAAGGGTAAGGGATCACCTAAGCATATTTAGTTAAGGGTTAAGGTTGTGAGTGTAAGTGAGGGGTATCAAGTGTATGTGTGTGTAGACTTGAAAAAGACCACATCACCCAAGGTCAACTCTGAGGTCAAACTGTCTTATGGAAACTCCTCTTGAGCTCCCCCATATTGGCTTCACCTACTAAGTGCTATAGACCCACCTACTAAGTGGTAGAGGTTAGGACCAACATGTGGAACTTCAAGATGAGCAAGGAAGAGTATAGAATTTCTAATGGTGAGGGTACCATCACTAGTTCTCTAGGAATAGTCAAGAGAGAAGTTCTATGTCTAGATCATAGGCTTCGTAGGAAGAAACTCGACCTCAACCAAATGTAAGGTCAACAATGACGTGGATCTTCAACAAACTCATCCACAACCATACTGAGTGTTATGTAGATGACTTAGTCGTTAAGAGCAGGCAAAAGTATGACCATGTGTACGATTTGAGAATCATTTTTGAATGATTACAATAATATAATCTTAGGATGAATTTCTTAAAGTGTGTCTTTGGTGTCACCTCAGAGAGATTTTTAGGATTTGTTGTTCATCATCGTGGGATGAAATTTGACCCTACTAAGATTGAAGAAATCTTAAATATGCCTCCTCAAGAAATTTTACCCAACTAAGGTCATTCTAAGTAAAGTCGGAATATATAAGACTCTTCATTTCTAATTTTCTAGGTATGTGTCAAGCACTCACTGCCTTAACCAAAAATGATGCAAAGTCTGTGTGGAATAACAAATGTTCACATGCTTTTGAAAGCATCAAACAATATCCAACCACAACTCTTGTTTTAGCAGCCCCTACCTTGGGAAGGCCTTTAATCCTCTACATTACAGCTTTGAATGACTCTCACGGAGCCCTACTGGCCCAAGTAAATGATGAGGGTAAATAAAATGCACTATACTATTTGAGTTATTGTCTAAGCCCAATTGAAACAAGACACCCTTCAATTGAGAAGCATTGCTTAACTTTGATCTTTACTGCTCAAAATCTCAAGAATTACATGCACTTTTATAAGGAAACTCTTATTTCAAGGGTCAATCCTCTACAGTACATGATGACCTCACCAATGTATTCTGGAAGATTTGCAAGGTGGACGATGATACTGCTTTAATTTTACACAAGTTTTGTGCCTCTATGCATCATCAAAGGAAAATACTTGCAGACTTCATAGTGGTGCACTCAATACTGGTAAAGTACCATCTCAACGATGACTTGTCCGATGAACAAATATTAAAGCTAGAAGACCCCTACGCTCGGTGTTGAGAAATGTACTTCGATGGGGCTTCATCTACTTACAAAGATAAAGATACACAAACCATCATACCCGGCAAGGAGAAAGTGCAGTTGATATTTATCGCCCCACACCAAGTGATGACATCATTCTCTTACCACCTAATCGAGTTGTGTACAAATAATGAGGCCGAGTAAGAAGAGCACATAAGCATTCTAGAGCTCACGATTTTGGTGAGGATCAAGGAAATAAATGTCTACGATGATTCTCAATTGATTATTAACCAAGTTGCTAGAAGTTACAAAGTTCAAAAATCATGGCTCGAGCAGTACTTACACTACACAATGAAGCTATTGGAAAAAATTCTAAATGCAAACATCACTCACTGTTAATAGAATATGTAGCAGAAACTTATAGAAAATGATGTCCTTCCACATTTTTTTTCAAAATCCCAACTCACTATTAACATATTAATCTACCAAAGGAAGTGCAAGAATTACTACAACAGTTTGCAAATGTTATGCTTGCGGAATTGCCAAAACAAATTCCTCCCATCCGATCAATTCAACATCACATTGATCTCATTCCATGATAGCCTTACCCAACCTTCCATACTAACGAATGAGTCCAAAAATGAAATCTCTATCCAAGCATTTGAGGCACAAGTTTATTGAAAAGCACAGAAAAAAGAGACTTATCTCTAGACATCAAAGCATTATAGATCTTCCGCAAGTATTTTTTTGGATCCTTAGGGTTGTTCGACCCTTGCCGAGAAGGAGAGCAGAAGGGAAAAGAAAATAAGAAAAGTGCTTACCGGGGAGAGAGGAATTTAGCCAAATGGGGGAGAAGAGTTCTTGGTTGGGTTGAAGAAGGATGGAGTAGCTAAGGAAGAGGAGCGGCTAAAGCCAAAGAAGAAGGGAGGAGCGCGATAACTAAATCGAGGACATCCGAGTAATAAAGTGCCCGCAGGCTGCATATTTAATTAAACAGAAACATAATTTTTAGAGAAGCTACAAAAACATGCAAACCAAATGAAACAGCTACATTTTCAAAACATCGCCCGCAGTTATAAGCTACCCCCAAATAGATTCATAGGCCCATGAATCATCCCTCATAAACCAATCTCATGGATGACCCACATCACCCTTGAAACATTGGTCAACCCTAGGGGTGAATCTACGATTTTTTGTGCCCTAATTGAAGTAAGGAAGAGGAGGCAACGTCAACTGTGAGGAAAAGAAATAGAAGGCTCGCATTTAGTATCATCCGAGGAAGTATTGTGCAATGAAGGAAGGAGTGACCTACTTGCGGGTTCAACCAAAGGAGTAGATGAAGTCTCACAATCAAGCCGAGCATTGTGTTTAGATGAAAAGAAAGAAGAAGAAGAAGGAAAGCTCAAATGAAATAGTGCAGAGAAAATGAAAAGTCTTTTTAGGCGAGTTCAGGTTTAGGGTCGAGTCGGGTCGCGAATAATATGAAATTTATTTTTCTGTTATTTTTCTGTGCTTAAATAGGTGGGGTCGGGCTTTCCACGAGGTGGCATTTGATTGGCTACGCACGCAGGTCTACATGTGTAGTACTGAGGCAATATTTCTTCTACCCCACCTATTAAAGCACAGAAAAATAAATTTCATATTATTCGCGACCCGACCCGACCTTAACCTGAAAATTTTCCCGCCAGCATAAAAATATTTCGTGCCTACTTACTGTTCTATTTGCAGGTTGTTCTATTGCAGGTGAAGAAATATTTCACCACTCCGCAGCTAGGGTTTTGATGGAGGTCTACATGAACGTTGAGATGTTGGAGGAATTACACCCATCATTCGGCCTGAACTTTGAAGGTCAAGTGAGTCTGTAATGATCTCTAGTTTTATGTTAGCTTAGGGTTTTCATTGTGTTTCTGGTATTGTCATTTTTTTGTGGTGTTTATATTTCTTGGAAGGCAATAATAATTTTGTTAATATGGTAAAATTTAGGGTGTTTTTCTGCTACGCTTTTTGTGTTATTATGGTGTTAAGCTTCTGTTTTCTTGGTGTTACTCATGTGTTATTCTGGTGTTACTCTGATATTACTCCAATGTAATGTTGTTTCTTGCCTTTGATTAGTACCGTTATTATGGTATAATATTTGGCTCAGTCTAATGTAAATGTTGGTATTGATGTAGTGTTATTGGGCTCTATAGTGTTGTTTTTTGTATTATAATGGTGTTTTTTTGTGTTATTATGATTTCAAGCTTGTGGTTGTTTGGTGGTACTCATGTTTACTCTGGTATTACTCCAATGTTATGTTGTTTATTGCCTTTGATTTATTACTTTTACTGTGTTATTATTGTGTTATGCTAATGTTATCATGGTGTTATACAGTCCTGTGAGACAACACACGCTTGCAATGATACAATTGCAGAGAAGTTTCTAAGCAGCATTGTCCACAATGAGCAAGAAGCATATGAAAGTTATCATGTCTATGCACATCACATATGATTCACTATTCGGAAGGACCATAATACCTACTGGCCGAACTCTAAGAAACTCAAGATCAAAGATTATATTTGTGGAAAAAGCTGGCTACAAGAAAGAGTCTAACAACACAGTTAAGTTCAGAAAAGCAGACACAATGACTGGTTGTAAGGTCATGGTTTGATTTGCTGTTGATTTTAAAGTCAATTGGACAGTGGCGAAATTCATTGAAAATCACAATCATACCTTAGCTGAAAGTGGTGATAAGCATCTTCTTCGTTAAGCATCTTCTTCGTTCCAGTTTCGTTCCAGTAGAAGGATAAGTGAGTTGAATGCAGATGTGTTGAGATCAATGACAAGTTCAGGGATTAGAGCAACACATTCATACAATTTCATTGCCACAGAGGTTGGTGGTGTGGAGAATTTAGAATGAACTAAGAGAGATACATTTAATTTCATCCAAAGAGAAAAAAGATAAAGAATTGAAAAGGAAGATGAGAATGCTCTAATACAATTATTCATGGAGAGGCAAGCAGGGTATAGCATGTTTGCTTGGGATTTCCAAACAGATGAGTATGGTAGGTTAACAAGCATTTTTTGGAGTGATGGATTATTCAGGCTGGATTATGACTTTTTTGGGGATGTGATATTTTTTTATACAAGCTACAGATTAAATAAATATAATTTATGTTGTGCTCCATTTGTGGGGGTTAACCACTACTGGCAGAACGTACTGTTTGAAGTTGGATTTTTGTCTCATGATACTACTGAATCATTCACGTAGCTATTCAAATCATTCATTCGATTAATGAGAGACAAACATCGCAAACATCTCATAACAATCTTTACCAATTAGGATCAAGCAATGGCAAGAGCCATTGCAGAATGCCTCCCACAAACATGTCACAGATTATGTCAATGGCATATCTACAAGAAATTGTCTTCAAAAATACACTGTGGAGTGCGTACTAAGAGCGTCTGTGGTATTTTTTTATAAATGCTTGAGCAAGTGTGATTCTGAGGAGGAATTCGAAGAAATGTGATACTTAATGATTGAGTTGGGAGAACTACAAAGAAATGTGTGGTTAGATAAAATGTACCATACAAGGCATAGATGGCCAACAACATTTAATAAGGATATATTCGGTTTGGGAATCTTATCAACACAAAGAAGTGAGTCAACTAATAATGACTGTCATGGTGTTGTAAAGCCAACTAGCTCTCTCACGGATTGTTTTATCGGTCTTGAAACCATAATGAAATTGTGGCGCCAGAACGAGAAAGATGAAGATTTCAAATGTGGTCAGTCCGTAAGAACGCAATGGTTAAAATCAATCCCGTACTGAGGCAAGCTGCCTCGTTCTATACAAGGAAACTTTACTCAATGTTTGAACAAGAGCTATTAAATGGCTTATGTGGGCTTACAGCTGAAGTATCAGTGGAGAGTGCAGCTAAATATTACATATTAAGATTGAATGATGAGGGGACAAGGCAGCCCTGGACTGTGTTAGTTGACAAAGTTACTTGTGAGGATACATGTAGTTGCAAAAAATTTGAGATGATGGGCCTATTGTGCTCCCATGCACTATTTGTTCTCAGTGTCGCCAAAATAAACGTTATTCCGGAGAAGTATTTATTATTGCGGTAGTCCATCAATGCTAAAATGGACATGTATAACAGGTTTGGTTGCAGAGATCTAAGAGACTCTGGGTTGAATAATGTTTCATCAAGTGCCCTTCTATTCATGTCATGCTCTCAGAAATTTTCATATCAACTCATTAATAGAGCACAAGGAAATGATTTAGCTGAGGAGTGTTTGTGGGAGACGTTTAAAAAATTATTTGGAGAAATTAAGGATGCTCTAGCAGGGAGAACTACCGAAGTAAAGAAAACTAAAAAGAATAAAAAATTTACAAATATAGAATGCAATGTGAACGACCCTGCTAAAAAGAGGTCAAAAGGAGTATCTACATTTAGGTTGAAAGGCTGATAGGTTGAAAGGATATTGGGAGAAAAATAAGAAAGCTAAAAGTACAAATTTTTTTATTTAGTATTTCCTTCATTCCATGTATTATGCATACTTCTAAGTTTAAACATTGCATTAAAGAATGGAACTAGAAGCAGCAACTAGTTGTGAAGCTGTTGATGCATTCAAAAAAAGTTTGACAGATTGTCTGACCCAGGTATGTTGCTAAAATTCAGTATCATTTGACTGCCTTTATATAAAATAATTCACTCAAATTGAACTTGGTATTACTTTTCTATTGCAGGAATACTATGCACCGCAACTAACTGAAACATACACTGGACTATTGATGGATTCCATAAGTGAGATATAGATTGATTGAAATTATATATGTTGGTATACTTTAACATCTTTAAACTTTGTAAAAAAGAAGTAATTGGCAGTTTATAATATGTTTTTTTTTCAAATATTTATGTCTTAAGCTTATTCAAATGTGGATAAATTGATTATCATATATATCAATTGTATTACACACTAAATAACACATAGATAACACGTGAATAACACTGGAATAACACGTGGATAACACATGGATAACACATGGATAACACGTGAATAACACGTAAATTACACACTGAATAACATGTGAATAATACGTGAATAACAGTTGAATAACACTAGGATAAAATGTGGATAAAACGCTAAAAACACTTGAATAACATGCTTAATAAAAGGAGAATAAAATGAGGATAACACGTTGAATAACACTTGAATAACAATTGAATAATACGTAAATAACACTTGAATAACACTCTAAATAACACACTAAATAACAAGTGGATAACATGTTGGATAACAAGTAAATATCACTTGAATAACACGTGAATAACACGTAGATAACATGTGAATAACACGTGGATAACACGTGAATAATACGCCTGAATAACACGTGAATAACACTTGAATAACTGAATAACCTGAGAATAACACTTGAATAACACTCTAAATAACACGTGTTTTTGACGTGGATAACATGGTGAATAACATGTTGAATAACACGTGGATAACATGTAAATAACACATAAATAACATGTGAATAACACGTGAATAACACATGGATAACACGTGAATAATACGGTTGAATAACATGTGAATAACACTTGAATAACACATGAATAACATGGGAATAACACTCTAAATAACACGTGTTTTTTATGTGGATAACACGGTGAATAACACGCTTAATAACACGTGGATAACATGTAAATAACATGTGAACAACACGTGAATAACACTTGAATAACACGTGGATAACACGTGAATAACACGCTAAATAACACGGTCTACCAAGGGAATTCTCTTATCGTGTTATTGCCTTACTCATTGTTTATGTTGTCTTGCGTTACCGCCGATTTAATCGGTGTTACTCTGCGTTACTCCTCTTAATGTGTTGTCTCGCAGTGAATATTCCCCGTGTTACCGGCAATTAATCGGTGTTACTCTGCGTTACCCCGCGTAATGTGATGAGTTTCACGCAAATATTCTATGTGTTATCGCTGATTAAATCGGTGTTACTCCACCTTTTGTCGTGTTATTCCGCCGTATGATGTTAAATTTTGACGCAAAATTTTTAAACTCTCTGTGAAGTAAATTTTATAGGAAAAATTAACAAGGATAAGTAATTTTTTATATTTATTAAAAATACAAACATTAATTCATGATTTATGTTTCTTCTACCTAATATTATTTCAAAAAGCATCATTCCAAAAGTATACAAATATACAAAGAAATGAAATCATTAAACATCATTGTCAGGTAGAAAGTGAAACATAAACACACGTCTGATTCTAAATCTTTTTATTCTATAAGTACTTGCAGTGATCTTGGAACTGGGGGAACATTCACCTCACCAACATTCTCCAAGATCTGAACATTTTGCCCCATATATGGCCTATTAGACTCACTGTCCTGAATACACCTTGAAGCTATTCGATATATAGTAGATATACAGTAACCTATACAAATATACAAAGTATAAATATACAAATTTACTATGAAGTCCTCGAAAATATGCAAATGTCATATACAAATTCAGCTTTAAATAGTTCCATATCATCTTGCCAATCTATATGCTCACTCCAGTCGACTTCTTCAGCCTGCACTAATGTTTTCATGTACTTGCAGATGATCTGGCATACGATCTGGGTGAAGATGGTCCTGTCGTAGTTTCATGGTGTGGAAGTTGCCTTGCAGGACTCAGTGATGGTCCCTGATCTGGATTTGATTCCTGGTCTGGATTTGCGAGCAGTTGTACTTCATCTTCTCTCAAATCTAAGAATCTGTCATTAACCTACAATACAAATGTATTCGTCAAAATCGTTATAGTTATTCTTAAAAAGCTATTAAATAGAGGTGCCAATAATCTGCAATAAACATTAAAATGACAAATTTTTTATTGCATTAAATGATTTAAATGATCGAGTCTCTTGAAGGCTTCATGAATTTTCTCAGCACTCCACCCATGATTGGTTGGCCACCTCAAAATGCGAGTCTAGCATCAGGTGCAGTAGGAGTTAACAAAGACGTGTGCTCGTAAAACCATAGATGAGGATGTTTATACCATAAACATGTATGCAAAATTTAATACAACAAAACAAAAATTTAGAATAATAATGTTTTAATGTAAACAACAAATATTAATCGTTAAAAGAAATACAAATCCTTCCTATCAGCTTATTCTGCCTTAATTTCATGGAGGCGGTTCTCACTTGATCGATGATCATTTCACATATGGCAGCAGGCCAATTAAAGGACAGAAAAGCTTGTACCTTGTACATTTACAGAACTTGTACATTTACAGCAAAAGAAGATAGCTCTGCAAGCACATGAAAATTGCTTGAAGTAAAAAATAAATTAGTTAATATGAGTTTCAAGTACAACTACTCAAATGGAGGGGTGGAAGCTCCTTCTGCAAAAAAAGTTTGTCAGTGGGTTCTTTATTTATCTGGCATCCACATTTGATATGGGACCTTTCTTCCATGAAACAGACTCTCCTCTGTTTGGCATCCCTATCAACAAAGTCACGTAGTCAGCATGTAATTTAACCTCCTTTCCACTCATTTTGAAGACCCTCCTCTCATTATCCCAACATCTCAGAATATGTAAAGTCATGACATTGTCCTGGGGATATGGGGGCATGTCAATGAAATTGAACACCCTCATTTCTTTTAAATTAATAATAATCTCCTCTGAAAGGAGATATCTAATTACATCCAAGGCACCTTTCACTGCAGATGGATGACATCTATAGTTGAAAGTCCTTGCACTCAAAATTCTGCAAATTGAAGAAACAATAACACATATTAGAACCATATGGAGCTGCCTTTTAAATATTATTGATGTGTTATTCATGTGATATGAAGCTCACCATGAGGTGTTACTCTTGTTTACATATCAATGACACCTCAATAAAACCTCTATAACATAATAATAAGAATTCAACATAAGTTACTCCAGTGTAATTGGTGTTATCACATGAATAACACATCATCAATAATACAGGAATAACACATCAATTTCACATCAGTAACACATCAATAATACATAAATAACACACCTAATACACTTCAATACAATCACAAGTGTATTAGATATCCCTAAACATAAGCATAACACATCATAAGAGGTAACACATCAATAATACATGAATAACATGGGAATAACACATGAGTAACACACCAGTAACACAGGAATAACACAAGAAAAACACACGAATAATACAAGAATAACACATCAAAACTGTCATAGAGATATCTGTGTCCACCAAATTCGGTTTTATGCAGTCATTGAGGTAGGATTATTTTTGTGCTATTGATTCAAAGTCATGGTGTGTTATTTGTGTGGTATTGATGTGGTATTGTTGTATTTTTTATGTGTTATTGGTGTGTTACTTGTGTGATATTGATGTGGTATTGTTGTGCATTTCATGTTTAGGTTTAGGTGCATACCATGATTTTAACGAACGGTTGGACGCCATGGTCACATTCCCTTGCGTGTCGGAGAATGCCTAGAGTTTCACCAATAAAGGAGGTAACGCTTCGCCGAGGAAGACGATAAGGAGCCTAAAACCTACTCGTAATAGTGCGAAGAAAATGAAAAGTTTTTTTAGGCGGGTTCGAGTTTAGGGTCGGGCCGGGTCGTGAATAATATGAAATTTATTTTTCTGTTATTCTTCTGTGCTTAAATAGGTGGGGTCGGGCTTTCCACGATGCGGCATTTGATTGGCTACGCACGTAGGTCTACATGCGTAGTACTAAGGCAATATTTCTTCTACCCGAAGAACGATTTCTAGGGTGTCTCTCTCGTATAGAAGACGAGCCACATGGGAGAGGCTCAATTACTTCCTATGAGAAGTGCGTAGGAGTCACATGTGTAGTAGAGAGTAGGTCAGAAGTCTCGTGCATAGCTGTGCCCAAACCAAAAGCCTGATGTACATTTTTGTATGAAAAAGGAAAAGAGAAATGTGGAGGTGAGGGAACTGAGCTACTCTTATAAAAGGAAGTCAAACTGGAGAGCAAACTCATGCCCTAACCAAGTCGTGTGAGAGGAAAAAATTTGCGTACGTCAAGGGGTACGCAGCATTTTATTTTGTTAATATATATGTAATAGTGTACATGGGAGTTACATGAGAGTAACAAGGGGGTTATAACATGTTGGGGGTTATAACCTGTTGTACCTCCCGTGTAACCTCCTGTGTAAATCCCGTGTAACCCCGTTATAACAATTATACATGCTTGTAACTCTTATGTAACTCTCGTGTACACGCTTGTAACTCCCATGTAACTCCCATGTAACTCCCATGTAACTCCCGTGTACACTATTATGTACGCAAAGATGCGTACCCCTGACGTACGCAATTTTTTTCCCGTGTTGAGATATAAGACACTAGTTGTACTCGGAAAGAAAAGTATGTGTTAGAGTTATTCTACTTTTAAATATATTAATGTCAAATTGAATAATAAGATATATTATTTTTAAAAATTAAATCATAAATTAATGTCACATTTAAATATTAAATTGTAATGGTAATTTAATTAAATAATACAACATGAATTAAAATAGTGGATTTATATTTATATATACGCGAACCGGTTGGCTCTTTAGTAGGCATAATGTGTAAGACCCCTGAGGTCCCGCGTTTGATGCTCGCCTTGGACAACACATGAGTTGATCACAAACCCACTTTGCAATATATGGATACATACATACATACATGTTTTTAAAAAGGGTTGGTCGCCGATCAACCCCATAGTCTGACCGAAGGGCGGACCACCCCTTCCAGAAGGTGTGCAATTTGATCCTACGCAGGGTTCGAACAACCAACCCGAGAGACTTATACCAATGGCCACAACCAATGAGTCAAGCTAAGACACAATATATATATATA
>NW_018237447.1:319076-330322 GCF_001263595.1 Phalaenopsis equestris | reverse complement strand
TATATATATATATTATCTATGTGTGTGTGTGTTCATAAAATATTATAAATTAAGAATTTTAATTATTTAATTATAAATAACCATAAATATTTTAGTTAATTTACAATAATAATATTTTATAATTGATGATATGTATTCTATTGTAGAGGAAATTTAAGAACTTAAGAGCAAACAATAATTATCTGTAACAAACAGACAATAATTATCTGTAAGCAATGCGAGTAAGCCTCCTAAATTATAGCATCATTTTTATTTTTATTTTCTAAACCAATTATATGAATTGTTATCCATGCTCAATTAATCAAATTAATTTCCCCTATTCATAAATATTATGGATCATTTCAATATGAATACATGTAATCTCATATTAAAAAACACTTTATACATTTTAATAATAAATAATATGTATTGAGTGATATAAAATTGTGAATAATATTCAGTTGCACAGATTGGTTGTACATATATCATTGACCATGACGATATCACTTTTTCATGCCACTAATTTGGGAACACTAAGATATTCATACACGTAAATAAAAAATAATATTTACATTAAAATACCTAAACTGATATAATTTTTAAATGATACTTCTATGACCATTATGTAGATATAAAATGATATAATCATCATATCAATATAGTAAAACACTTTAAATATTATAAAATATCATGATTGATCATATTCATAAACTATCAAACATTTTATACTATTTCATTAAAAACTTATTTGGCATGCATACTATTTTATTCTTAATTATATTATTAATCTAAAAATGCGAGTATTCATTGATTTTGGTTAAGTAATTATTGCTTTAAACTAACATTTCATGTTTAATTTGTTAATTAAAAGAAGATTAATAAAAAAGGCAATGTTTTTAAAAGATACAAACAACCCGATCAAAGATAAATTTATAATTGCTTTGATTTAATCGCTTCTCATTAGTAGTGACTATCATTCGCTAAATTTTAATATAATTTTTACCGTTCAACTGTTTGTATCCGTCTTTGTTAATTTCAAGCCTCAAACCAGTCATGAAAATGCACACTTAAAAATAAGACAATACTTCATGGCTTCATATCTAAACATAATACATGTATTTTATTTCACGAAACTGATTCAAGCTTTATCAAGGTGCATGAACAGCTCGAAGAATAATCAGAAACAGCACTTCTTCAAGAAAACTGCAACATTTATTGCTTTGTTTTACAGTAACATGTAACAGATACGTTTATTTACATAGTTTATTCCTGACCCCACTTTCTTTTTCTTCTTCAGAGTAGGTAACCAAACCAATAAAAGAAATTTAATTTCTGTAAAAAATTTTTACATGAAAACACTGCACAGTATGCTGTAATACTTGCGGTATAAATAAAGTTCCATCTATAATTCATTCTTCAAAGCAATTGAAGCATCATATATGTGTAATTACCAGGCAATGACTGATGATGATGCACTGCGTCGGCTCTTCTGGCGGAACTGTTTCTTGTTGACACACCATGCCTGCTGAAATGTGCTTACCTGTACAGAAATCAACAAGAATAAACCAGCGATGTACATTACAGAACAGAAGCAACCAGCATTGCTTGTTAATAATACTAATAATGCTTATGTATTTACATATCATGTATCATACTTTCATATTTACATATATATCACTCAAATCTTCAATATCATGTCGAAAATGACATGATTGCCAGATTTTAGAAGTGAAATACAACTTTTTATTTCATGCATAAGTTTAAAATACCAAAGTGCTATGTGCGTAGATATGAAGTTTAGGTATGGGATATATAATTACATAAGAATTGTGTGTTAGGTATGTAAATATAATTGCTAAGTTCGTGATATAGTTTACTGCCATTAGAAATCCAGATATCAACACCGACTGCACAAAGTTCTTTGAAAATATCCTCAAATATAATGATTTCAACAATTCCACACAAAAAGGAAGAAGAAAAAAGAAACAGTTTAGAAACGTGTTTACGATCGACAAGCAATAAAATAGATACTTGCGTAAAACATGACCCGTAATTTAGCTTACATTGCTAATAAGTTTTGCTCCGAACCAAGCGGAATCCGCTCCATATGGAGGTGGGAGGACTTTTATTCCATCAGAAATTGAAGGTTCAATAATTTTGTGGAGTTCATTTTCTAATCTCTCTGAAAAAAAAATAGCATCAAATAACAATAATTTCAACAATAACACTCATTACACTGCCTGGGCAATTTGCAGGCAAGTTTCATCACCATACCTGGCAAACCCGGTAAGCATGCAGTTCCACCAGTTAAAACCACAGTCTTGTACCAGCTATCATCAATCACTTTTTCTGAAGCAGCACAATGATCAATACAAAGCGCTACGGCTCGATGCAACCCCATTGCGCGCCTATAGAAAAGTGAATTAAAATGAGAAAAAATTAAACCCAACACTTCTACTCATTTGAACTAAATAGCTTTAGTAAGACGGCCATCAGAATATTCAAGAGCTTTAAACAGAATTCACTCAGGTTGAAAAGACAACAATGCTCATGGTCAACAATTAAGGAATACAGGCTTCAAGTTTTTAATTAATTCAATATTGTGGCTTTAGTGGTTTTTTATTTGTTTATTTTTAGTTAACTTAAAGGACTAAACGAACGCGAAAATAACCATTGGGATTTTTTTTTTTTTTGTGACTCTTGAAACTAATTAAGGAATACGGGGCTTAAAGGTTATAATTAGTTTGATATGCTAGCTTAAGTTGTTTTTTTTAAGGTCGTTTGGTTAACATGCGAGGACCATACGAAGTAAAAATCATTATTGAGACAAAATCATAGCACTTGTAGCTGGCCCTAAATCTCTTGATAATTCCACTTTGCAGCTTCTAAAATCTAACATCAAGTCATAACACTCTTGATTGAGACTGTAATCTATCAAATTTGCTCAACTGCTTATGTTGTGCCAAAATCCAGACAATGTAGATTGATGCCCTCAAGTTTCATTGGTTATGGCATACACAATTAAGTTGACTGGCTATGTTGGCAAATGCCGTGGTTCAAGCCATTTGAAAAAATTGACAAAACTCGCAATCAAAAATAGAAAAGCTATATTTATTCATTCAAAGTTCTATACTACCTGTGGAACTTAACGGATTGGTATGCAGATTTAAAAAACTTTAACTAAATCCACATCTCCGACAGCTTCAAACTCCCTCCTATGCTTTTGCTTGAATTTTGATCCACAAAAAACTCTCCGAGATTTTGATACCGGAATTAGCCCAAAATCAAGATCGAAAAACATATTTTACAACGTCGAATCAGTAGGGTTACAATTAAGACTCAAAACATTAAAAGAAAATAAAACACAACACGACTCTCCTACTAGGGCGAGACGAAACAACCGGTGGACAATTGTGAGAGGGTTGGCATGGTTGGTAGATAGCTCGAGGAGTGCAGGTAGGGTTGCGGTCAGAAGGCAGCAAGAGGGTGCGGTTGGACTGTAGGAGGTGAAGGGGTTTGGAGCTGTTGTATGAATCATGGCTGAGAGGGAGCCTAGAGCAAGAAGGAAAGGAGAAGAGTTGCGGGATTAAAGGTGGTTGTATGAAGGTTTGCAAGGGGAGCCGTTAGAGGGGAATAGACGGCTGTGCTTGTTGCAGGTAAGGGGCTTACGGCTCAGCTGGAGGGCAGAGGGAGGGTTGGCGGCCAACAGGTGAGCTGGAGAGTGGTTAGCAGTACAGCAAGAAGGTGGGGAGAAGGTCCTGGAGGTTGGCGGCTGGAAACCAGGACGGATGGGACTGCAGAGGAAAGTTGGGGAAGATAAGTATCCCCGCAAAGTCAAATTATAGCTAGAGCACCATTCGAACCTTTGGAGAAGATCAACACCTTAGACGAGTTATAACCGGAGCACCTTCTCTCCTTTGGATACATCCATAGAATGCAAAACAGCCACAAACGGCAAGCTGGACAGAATTTTGTAAAGTGAGGAAAAAAAATCTAAACCCTAAGCAAGCAAACAATAAATATATAATGGATAATATAATAGGAAGGAGAGGCCATTTTCCTCTTTGGGCGGCAAATAGAGACTTAAAGGGAGCTAGTGGCAAATAGAATAAGAAAGGCGGCAAGGCAGCCCTAGACCGATCGGTGGCATGTTGGTCCTATTTGCCTTGGCTGAACCAGCTGATTCATGGTGGATGTATTGGCCCCTTCAGCCCTTCTACCACAAGAGGGTCTGCAGCAAGTAAGCCCCCAGGTCGGTCGCCCGAGCTGGGGGAGCTTCGATTCCATTCATCGAAGCTTTTGACTTCTCGTAGCATGGAATCAAGTTGTCACGTTGAAGGTAGCAAAGATATTGTAGTCCCCTGATAGGTCAATCATTTAGGTGTAGTCATTCCACAACACGTCTTGATAGAATAAATAAACATCATCTTTTGGCACATCCTGAGCTAGGCCTGCATACAGATGTAGGTTCCCGCAATATAAATCTTGAGCACTTAAGTCTTAAACCTTCTTCCCCTTCCCATACTCGGCGGAATGTAGTTAAAAAACCACTATGTGAGGAGAAATCAACTCCATGGTGAAAGTTGTGGTAAACTGCACCACTCTCATTAGCAACCACTCGGGAGAGACTTCTTATTCATTGCTAGGATCTGGATCTCATTTAAAAATTTTCTTCTCCATCAAGCTCCTAAGACAAATTTCAAAGCTGGGGTTCATCCCTCCTATCTGGACATCTGATAATGGGTCTCATGATGTACTGAATCTAATATCTAAATAACTGTATTTAAACTTCTAGACATGACACAAAAGGGCCCCATTTTACATGTTGGACCTCCCTCTATAGGGACAACTCAAGGATGAGTCTATAGATATGAAAGGTCTGATATTCTCTTATCTGGAGTTATCTTGAGTTTGATATCAGCTCCTCAAACTCATAGCCCTTTTGAACATACAATGTCAGTCCTGCGGATGCTCCATTCAATACCTACAATATAGTAGCTCTCGGCACCACAATCTTGTACTATACATGAACGCCTATTCAATCAAAGTCACTACCTTCTAGAACAACTACTGTTGCCTCAGTTGGAATCTCTCTTAAATGTTGAAAGTTGAGAATCCTCTTTGACATCTTCATTATCTCCCGGATCACCGTTATTTATTCAACTGCTCCCTGATCAATGAACTTAGGAATACCTAGAATAGGAATAAGGTTGGGCTAACTCTGATATCAAATGATACCAAAGTTAACCCAAATCACGATAGAAAAACATATTTATTATGCCAGTACTTTATGGTTACAAATAAGACTCAAAGCAGGAAAAAAATACAACACAATACGACTCTTCAGTTAGGGTGAGGCCAGACCAGTGGACAACTGTGAGAAGGTTGGGATGATGGGTAGACAGCTGGAGGAGAGCAGGTAGAATTGCGGTCAAGGGGCAACAATAGGGGGTTGTTGTTTGCAGTTGGACTGTAACAAGTCAAGGGGGTTGGGGTTGCTGTATAAATCACAACTGAGAGAGAGCCGTGAGTAAAAGGGAAAGAAAGGAGCAAGACCGTGGGATTAAAGGTGGTTGTATGAAGGTTTGTGAAGAGGGCAGTTAGAGGGGAAGAGAGTTCACTTGTTCTCGGTGCATGTAAGGGGTTGCAACTAAGTTGGAGGGCAAGGGGAGGGTTTGCAACCAGCTAGAGGGGTTGTAGAGTGGTTATCGGCATAGCAGGAAGATGGGGAGGAGGCCTTGGAGGTTGGCAGCTGGAAGCCAGAGCAAAGGCGAATATAGAGGGAAGTTGGGAAAGATAAGTATCCCCACACGGTCGAGTTACAGCCAAAGCTCCACTCTAACCTTTGGAGAAGACCAACACAATGGAAGACTTATAGCCGGAGCACCTTCTCGCCATTGGATATAACCCTAGACCGAAAAACAATAGTCGACGACAAGCTGTGCAGAAGTCTGAAATCATAAAGACAAAAAAAAAACTAAAGCCTAAAAAAGAAAATGACAAATATATAATGGTTGATAGACTAGTAAAGGGAGGCACTTCACTTTGGCCGGCAAACTGAATAGAAAAGATGGCAAGGCAGCCTTGGACTGGTGCCTAGCTTGCACACCCTGTTCACCCTGGCTAAATCGGCTGGTTCTCTCTGGTTGTCCCAGCCAGTTCAACCGTTCTACCGCAAGAGGACTGCAGAAAATAAACCCCCGCATTAGTCTCATAGGTTGATGGAGCTTCAATTTCATTCGTCGAAGCTTATGGCTCCTCGCAACATAAGGTCAAGTATGCCACATTGAAAGTGGCAAGGATATTGTAGTCCCCTAGTCAGTCGATCATGCAGGTGTTTTCATTTCACAACACATCTTGATAGAATAAATATGCATCATCTTTTAACAAATCCTGAGCTAGAGTTGCATATAGATGTGGGTTCCCGCAATACAACTCTTGAGACCTTAAATCGGAAACCTTCTTCCTCTTCTCATACTCAGTGGAATGTAACTGATAAATCATTATGAGAAAAAATCAACTCTAGAGTGAAATTTGTGCAAGAATGCAACACTCTCATTAGCAAGCACAAGTAAGACCTCTTCTTCATTGTTATGAACTGGATCCTATGAAGTATTTTCATCTCCATCAAGCTCCTAAGACAAATTTTAGAACTGGGGTTCATTCCTTCTGTTTGGACATCTGATGATGAGTCCCATGATGTACTGAATTTAACATCTGAATAACTACATGTAATCTTCCAGACATGGCACAAAAATGCCCCAGTTTTGACATGTTGAACCTTCCTAAGTAGAGACAACTCAGAGATAACTCTATAGATTTGAAATGTCTAAATTTCTCTTATTTGGAGTTATTTGTGTCTGATGTCGGCTCTTCACACTCATGACTTTTTTGGACATCCAAGGTTAGTTATACTGATGCTCCACTCCAGACCTGCAAAATAGTAGCTCGCGACTCCACAATCTTAACTCTACATGAACACCCATAACATAAGTCATAACTTCTAGAACAAATATTGTTACTACAGCTGAAATTTCTCTCCTGAGGGCTGAAAGTTGTGAATCCTCTTTGAAATCTTCATCTTCTCTCGAATCGCTGTTTAATTCTTTAATTGCTTCCTGGTTAGCGAAAGTGATCACTCTCCTGCTTGTGCAATCTGATTCAGTATGCCTAAACTCGTGTCACTTGGAGTATTTCTTGGTTGGGAAAAATTTAGGAATACAGATTAATCCCACTTGTTCTCTCCTTTGAATCAACTTCTCCTTAGACGGGGTCAGCTTGGTGTTCTCCTCGATGTGCTCTGAATGTATGATTTTGGGATTGAACTTTGCCTGTAAGATATGGTGGTTGCTCGGTGATTAGTCTCTCCACATTTGAAGCTAGAGTCTAAACATTATGTCTATAGTGAGCTGGTAGAAACTAGCGATATATCTCCCGCTTCATCTTAGACCAAGTAGTATTTTTTTCTTTTCCTTCTTGTCGGCGTATAGACTTGAGATGTTGCACCAAAATAATGCACACTTCTTTAACTTGTTCGCGGCTAGTTTCACTATTTTGTCCGACGGGCGTCCCGACACTCAAAAATGCATTCCATGATCCAGAAACACCTGACGACCTCATGCAGATCTATGTGTCTGTCAAAATATGATGTCCACCTTTACTTCTCAATTCTGACTTTTCAGATATTCCAGGTCAAATTTTCGAGGCAGAGGTTCTTCATCCCTGGAATCAACATGAAGGAAGAGATTCACTCCATGCCTTCGATCTAGCAATTCGCTGTTGTGGCTATGGGTGACTCATCCGGATTGCCTCCTCTTAGAAGTAGCAAGCCTCTGTTGTCGTTGGCAGGTTTCCCACTGCATATCTTTTCTAAAAATCTCTCGAATCCCTCCAAAAGAATTCCTCAAACGACAGTGTCATTTTCCCTCAATTCAACTTGCAACTATTGGCTCCTCAGTGGTATGGCTAGGTTTTAGGTTTTCGGAGGTGAAAGAGGGTGTATGAGTATAATTGTGGTGAGGACAAGATTTGAAAAGCTATTTCGAGTAGCTGCTTTTACAAATCAGCAAGAGCAAATTAGGGTCAGGTCGAGATTTGACTATGGTTTGAGAATATGAAAGAAAATTTTTTGTCAGGGCGGCTTGGGTAGGGGCAAATGCTAAGAAAACCTAAGATAGAACTAGGATTAAGATAGCTCTGATACTAAATGATACCGAAGTAAATCCGAACCATAAAAAAAACATAATTTATTATGCCAATACTTTAGGGTTACAATTAAGATTCAAAACAAAAAAATGAAATACAAAACAACGCGACTTTCCAATTAAGGGCGAGATGAGACGAGGACAACTATGAGAGGTTTGGGATGGTCGATAGATAGTTGGAGTAATGCAGCTAGGGTTGCAGTTAGGGGGCAGCACGAGGGGGTTGTGGTTTATGGTTGGACTGCAGGCGAAGGAGAGTTGGGGTTGTCGTATGAATCGTAGTTGAAAGAGAGTCGTGAGCTGGGGGAAGAAGCAGGGTTGTGGGATTAAAGGTGGTTGTATGAAGGTTTGTGTGGGGAGTGGTTAGAGAGGAAGAGTGGCACGGTTATATTGGGAGTCGGTCGGGCGCTACGTCTCAACTGAAGGGCAAGGGGAGGGTTCGTGGCCAATAGGATGGTTGGAGAGTGGTTAGTAGCATAGTAGGTCTTGGAGGTTGGCGACCAAAAACAAGGGCAGAGGGGTCTGCGGAGGGAAGTTGGAGAAGATATATATCCTCGTAGGTTTGAATTATAGCCAGAGCACCACTCAAACATTTGAAGCAAATCACCACTTTAAACGAGTTACAGTCGAACCACCTTCTCGCTTTCAAATATAGTTGTAGACTGGAAAACAACCGTAAATGGCAAGCTGAATAAAATTTTGAAATCAGAAAGACAAAAGCTAAACCATAAGCAAGCAAACAACAAATATATAATGGGTGATAGAAAAGGAAGGGGAGGACCTCCTCTTTGGGCAGCAAACAAAATAGGAAGGGGAGGGCTAGCGGCAAACAAAGAGTTGGAGGCAAACAGAATATGAAAGGCGACAAGGCAGGCCTAGACTGATTGGATTTTGGCTGGCCCTGTTTGCAGTGGCTGAACCGGCCGATTTAGCCCTTCTACCGTAGGAGGGCCTGCGACAAGTAAGCCCCCGCGTCAGATTACTGTTAAGATAATTTCAGTGATAGTGCTATCTTGCTTCTACGAACATTTTCAAAATCTTTCGAAGTTTTTAAACTTCACACCTTGATCCATATTAGTGCTCATTTTATTCTCTTTTTCTACAAGAGTACAACTTTTTGTTAGAATCTTCTAGCACTCCTAGTAGTTAGTAGGTGTGTTATATAAGACCTCTACTAAGAGGCAGTTTGGCAGAGAGTTAACCCAAGCCCTGCATTTTGGATAAACCACCGTAACTCTAAATCCTATTCCAATCCTGCTTCACTGTAAATCTTGATTTACTATATCATGAAGTTTGCAAATTTAGGAGCTTGTTAGCTAGGGAGAGTTGTCGCTACGGCTTGCTTTACTTTGGGTTTCCTCACCTGTTTTGCACTATAATGAGGAAACCCAAAGTAGGGAGCTACGCACCTTCCTCATATCCTTCCTCAGCCGAAGTTCATCTTGATTGCATAGGAGAATCCTACCATTGTGTTACTGTAACAGCAAAGTTTGAAAAATCAGGAAAAATTTTTCACAATTTCAAATGTACCTCAAAATTCAATCGAATCATTTTTATAAAATTTGACACATGAAATCAAACAATTCGGTAAAAAACACTATATAATAATTATGATTGGCTAGGAAGATATTAAATTATAAAGTTATAAGCATAATAACTTTAATTAATCTTAGTCTCCTTCCCTAATCTCCCGTATCCTGCACAATAGGCATCTGACATCAGACTCCTGCACTTTCTCGCAAATGCAATGGCCTGATGCGATTGAACGATTGTGGGAAAAGGGGAGGGTGATATAAAATGACACATTTCCTTATTTTTCCCCTCTCCATGTTCAATTTCGCTCGACTGGACGTATATCCCCCGAGATCTGTGCAATCCTGCAATATATCAGTGCAACAGTCTAGGAGGCGCAGGCTGCAATCCAAAGCTCCAAGGAAGTAATTGGTGAGTATGAATCACTCTTAAGTGCTATCCAAGACATTTTTTTTTACATCCTCCTGTTCCAGTTTTGACATCTTCCATGAATTTGTGCACTTTTTCGTTTCTAGTAGGATTTGTGTCGAAAGCGTCGAAACTGGTCAGTAGGATTTCGTAAGAGAGTACGGTGCGAGATCAGCATAAGGGGATTAAGAGGTTAGGAAGAACTGGTCAGTAGGATTTCGTAAGAGAGTACGGTGCAAGATCAGCATAAGGAAGGGGATTAAGAGGTTAGGAAGAAAAAAAGGAGAAAAGAATATGTTGTATCGAAATGACGAATTTACGCTGAGAAACCCGTTTGAGGTTATTTACGCAAGGTGACGAGCTCGGGACGAGCATTTAGGAACTTGTCATAGGGATGCTTCGTTTAGTCAAGTGAAATAATAACGCACAAATATTAAAAAAAATAATTGTCTATAGAATTTCATGTAATTCCACATTTGATACTGATGCATTTAAAATTTCTTGTATATTGCGGATGAATATCTGCATCGAATGTATGAATACAAGTGAACTTCTCTTACGATACATATAATGCTATGTTAAGTTGTCATATAAATGAATATATTTATAAAATTATTGTTTGTATGTATTTATTTGCTATGATTCATGCACATGATATATGAAATGTCTGTGATGAATGCTTGATACAGGAAAGATGATTTAAATGTCACAAGTGATATTATGGGTAAATTTTTACATTAGTGCTCGTAAGTGCACTATGTAGGGATGTGATATTATGTACTTCAAGTGTTTAGGCGGAAACGAAATTATGGGAACCATTGTAATCAAACGGTAACAAAACATAGAGAACCGTTGATATCGGAGGAGTTGAGTTACTGATAACTGCTATGTTGGCGAAGAGTCTAACCTTTAGAATAGTTGATATGACCTTTTGGGCAGGGTGACGACTCATGATATAACAGGACAAAATAATAGTAGAGGTCTATACATTGCACAAGTGATAACTATGATGTTGTGATTATATGTTATGATAATATTGCTATGATTATGAACATATTTATGAATACATACTTATGACTGCACATGAATGAAATTATATATATATATATATATATATATATA
>NW_018237447.1:273667-319002 GCF_001263595.1 Phalaenopsis equestris | reverse complement strand
TAGATATATATATATATATACAGCAGTCAATTTTTTAGTCAAGTGAAATAATCACGCACAAATATAAAAAAAATAATTGTCTATAGAATTCCATGTAATTCCAAGTTTGATACTGATGCATTTAAAATTTCTTGTATATTGCGGATGAATATCTGCATCGAATGTATGAATACAAGTGAACTTCTCTTACGATACATATAATGCTATGTTAAGTTGTCATATAAATGAATATATTTATAAAATTATTGTTTGTATGTATTTATTTGCTATGATTCATGCACATGATATATGAAATGTCTGTGATGAATGCTTGATACAGGAAAGATGATTTAAATGTCACAAGTGATATTATGGGTAAATTTTTACATTAGTGCTTGTAAGTACACTATGTAAGGATGTGATATTATGTACTTCTAATGTTTAGGCGGAAACGAAATTATGGGAACCGTTGTAATCAGACGGTAACAGAACGTACAGAACAGTTGATATCGGAGTTGAGTTACTGATAACTGCTATGTTGGCGAAGAGTCCAACCTTTATGAATAGTTGATGACCTTTTGGGCAGGGTGACGACTCATGATATAACAGGACAAAATAATAGTAGAGATCTATACATTGCACAAGTGATAGCTATGAAGCTGTGATTATATGTTATGATAATATTGCTATGATTATGAACATGTTTATGAATACATACTTATGACTGCACATGTATATATATATTATACAGCAGTCAATTTTTTAACACTACCTATTTTTATTTTACATGTTTTATATGATTCTAGCATATTGTGACTTGCTTGTAGACATGTACAAACATACGAGCATACACGTTATCTCTAATTCATGTACAAAATTTTATTTTGGCATTAATTATTTCGCTGAGCTCGTTGCTCGCATTATGTTATTGTCTTTCAAGAAAATGTAAGCACTAAGGCGGGTAGCCAAGTGTAACTTTTAGAGCTTTTGAATTTCATAATTTTAGAAGTTGTACAAACTTTTGAGTGCTTACTTTTATTTATATTAGATTTAGCAGTTCTGTATAGTTTACATATTTTGATGATATGATTTTCCACATTTATGAGTATGTGTACATAAATAAATAAAAAATATTGAGTATGCTTAGGTCGATTTAGTTAGATTCGTTCATCATCCACTGGGTCCTAGCTAAAAAGGGACCAGTTGGGATATGACAAAAAATGATATAGGAGCATGATAATTTAAATGAAATGAATGATGAAAGCATGTGTGATTTAGAAGTAAGAACGATATCAAATTTGAGTTGATTTATACAAAGCTATGGGTTGATGAATCTGAGATGGATAGCCCATACAACTTAAAACTTTATGCATGTACGATATAATTATTACATGATAAATTGCATTTAAATAATTATTAATATCAATACAAATAAATATGCCTCAAGAAAAATCATAAAGTACTGAGAGTCAAGTCTCTCAATACATACAAAACAAGAAGATCTGAAAATATTTTAAGCAGAAGTGATAATCAAAACAAAGCAAATGAGGAAACCAGAGTAGTTGAGCTACATAGCATTAGTCAGCTGATATCACACGTAGTTAATAAAATGGTTGCTATTGAAAGATCTACAAGTATAGGGCCCAAATTAGAACATAAAGCAAAAATTAATCGACATTTAAAAATCTTTGTCTTTTAAGCCACATGCATCCAAAGGTGTCAGTGATACTACGGTCGTTGAAGATTGGCTATTGAAGATAGAAAAATTCTCAATGACATGATTTGTTTGAAAACTGGAGTGTAGTGTTAGTCATTTTCATGCTAGAAGGTGAGGCTAAGAGGTGTTGGTAGGCACAAAATAAACAGAAATTTTAGCTGACACCACTTTCACAGATTTAGTGGAATGAATTTACTAAAAAATTGTTAAGGCTACCACCAGAACGGGAAGTTAAGTTTTGTATTGACATGCAACCACGAACATCTGCAATTTTCAAGTCCCCATCCAGGATGGCTCTAAAGGAATTGCAAGGATTGAAATGCAAGCACAGGAATTGATTAATATATGTTTTATCAGGCCAAGCAATTCATCTTAAAGTGCTCTAGTATTGTTTGTCAAAAAGAAAGACGGATCCATATGGTTGTGCATTAATTATAAAGGGTTGAACAAAGTGGCAATCAAGAACAAATATTCTTTGCTAACGATCGATGATCAATTTGATCCGTTAGAGGGTGCTACTTTATTTTCCTGAATCTTTGACTGGGATATCATCAAGTCAGAGACAATGAGAAAGATATAGTTGAGCATTCGAGACCAGGTATGATCATTATAAATTCTTAATTGTCATTTGCTTAACCAATAATCATGTTAAATTCATAGACCTGATAAATCAAATTTTCAAGTCTCATGTTAATCAACTTAACATTATTTTTATTGATGATATCCTGATATTCAAAAATTGACGATAATCATGCTAAGCATCTAGGATTGTATAGGAGTTGTTGAGGTAGAATCTGTTATTTGAAAATTTGTTGAAATGTGAATTTTTTTTTTGTGGAGTATAGCTTTTTTGAGACATCTTATCATTGACCAAGTAATCTCAGTGGAATCTCAAAAGGTGAAAGCAATTGTGGCATAGCCTACTCCGAAGAATGTTATGGATGAACGCAATTTTCTTAGTTTGGTTGGATATATAGAAGGTTCGTAAAAGATTTTTCATATATAACTATGCCTTTGTCCGAGTTGATGATCAAATACGTCCAATTTGAGTGGAATGCAGAATGTGAGCACAATTTTCAAGAGTTCAAGAAATATTTGACCGCTACTCTAGTTTTAGCTATTTTATTAGGTATCGTGGATTTCAACTTTAAAGTGGTGCATCTTTGTGAATCTTGAGATGTGTTTTAATATAAAATAAAAAGGTGATAGCTAATGCATCCAGATAGTTAAAGCCACATCAGAGAAATTATCCGACACACAATCTGGACATAGTTGTCATAGTGAATGCACTCAAATTCTGTAAATAATACTTGTATGGTGTGAAGTGCGAAGTCTTTACTAATCGTCAAAGTTCGAAGTATATTTTCACAAAAAAAGATTTGAATTTGAGGCAGCAAAGATGATAAGAACTTATCAAAGGCTATGAACTGGATATACATCATTATCCTGGCCGAGCAAATGTATTTGTCGATGCTTTTGAGCCATAATTCCACAGGTAATGCAAGCTAAACTATTACTCAAGAGCTAGTTGATAAAAGAAATTGATGTCTTGCAACTGGAAATTAGAAAACCAGGTGATATGGGATATTTAATCAGCTGACGGTGCAGCCAACTTTAATAGATAGAATCAAAGCAGCTCAGAGAGTTAGCAACAAATATCTGAATCTTCTGAAATAATGTGGTGTAATCAGAAATAAGCTGCAGTTATGGGTATCTGTTGATTCTGAGTCAAGACATAAAATCTTATATGAAGCAAATCATTCAGACTACATAATTCATCCAAGCAGCACTAAAATATATAAGGATTTGAAATTGATATTCTGGTAGCTAGGTATGAAGAAAAATATTGTTGGATTTGTATCTCAATGTCAGGCATGTCAAATTATGAATATTGATTATTAGAAACCCAATAAATCATCACAATCATTGTTGATACCTGAATGAAAATGAGAAGGGATTGCTATAGATTTATGTTATGCAATTTTCTAAATCCATAAAGGGTCACAACAGCATTTTGGGTCATTATTGATAGACTAACAAAGTCAGCTCATTTTTTGTTAATCAAGCAAACATATTCAGTTAAAAAGTTGATCAGATTATATATTAAAAAAATTATCAGATTGCACGGAATTTCAAACATCAGCGTTTCTGACAGAAATGGAAGATTCACGTCTCGGTTGTGAAAAGAAATTCAACAAAATTTGGATACACTGTTGCATTTCAGCATAGCATTTTATCCACGAACCAACAAACAATCAGAAGGAACAATTAAGGTATTGGAAGATTTGTTGTGGCTTTGTGTTGTCGACTTTGGAGGTAGTTGGGAAAATCACATTCCAATGATCCCTACAACAATAATTATAAGTATAATATCAAAATGGCTCCTTATGAAGCACTGTATGCCATGAAATCAAGAATTTCATTGAGCTGAGTCGAAGTGAGTGAACGTCAAATGCGAGGACTTGATTTTGTTGATAAAGCTACAGATAAAATCAAGTTAATCAAAGACCAATTGAAATTTGATCAGGATCGACAGTAGAAAGATTATAACCCAAAGCAAAGTAGTGGAATTTGAAATTGGTGATGCCGTATTTTTGAAAGTCGGGCCAATAAAAGGTACTGCCAGATTTTGTCAGGGAATAAAACTGAGTCCCATATACATTGGTCCTTTTAAAATTATTGAAATAATCGATCTTGTTGCTTATAAGCTAACGCTACCTACGGATATGTCAGACATTCATGTTGTGTTTCACATTCCGATGCTAAGAAAATGTGTTTCAAATTCATAGCAAAAAAATTTCACATGAAGAGCGTACAAGGAGACGAATTTAAAAATTAAAGAGATTGAAAGCATTTTAGAAACCAATGTTAAAAAGCTGAGGAACGGACTAATTTCTTTTGTCAAGATAAAGTGGAAGCACAAGCCTGAAAAGGAAGCCACAAGGAAAATAGAAGAAAAAATGCATCAGAAATATCCGTCTCTTCAAGTAAAGTCAGAAATTTTGAGGATAAAATTCCTATAAGGGGAGCAGTGTAACATCCAAGTTCGAAAAAGCAGCTAATTTTTTTTGACAATTTTAACTGTACCCAAATTTCACACCCCCTCAAAGTTCAATCAAATTATTTTTATAAAATTCTACGCATGAAATCTATCAATTTGATATAAAACAATATAGATTAATTATGTTTGGATTGGGAGAAATTAAATTTTAAAGTTACAATTATAATTACCTTCATTAAATCTTAATCTCCTTTCCTAATATCCCATGTTCAGTATCATGCACTGTAGCCAACCAACTCACGGACTTCCTTGCACAAGCAGCGGCCTGACGGGATCGAACAACTATGGGAAAAGAGGGTGAGATAAAATGTCGCATTTCCTTATTTTTTCCCTCCCGGTTCAGTTTTGCTCAACTAGAGGTATCCCACGAGCTCTGTGAGATCCTACACTATAGCAGACAGACGAGTGGAAATCTAGATGTTGTAGGCTGCGATTCAAAGCTTCAGGAAAGAAATTAGGGAGAATGAATCCCTCTTTGGCTCTATTTTAGACATTCATTTCCTTCCACCTATTATTGTTTTCACTTTTGCACTAATTTATGCAATTTTTGTTTTCAGCACTCGTACCAGGAGACGAATTTACGTTAGAAGCGTCAGACTTGGTTTGTGGGCTTTTGTGAGAGATTCCAGCGCGAAATCAAGGAAGGAAAGGGTATTGAGAGAATAGGAGAAGAAAAGGGAAAAAGAATAAGAGATGTCAGAAGGACGAATTTATGCCAATGAGCCCTTTTGAGGTTGCTTATGCGAAGTGGTGAGCTCGAAGCGAACGTGTGAGAACTCGTAGTAGGGGTGTTTTGTTTAGTTAGGTGAAATAATCCTGTGTTAACTTAAAGAAAAATAATTGCCTTTAAAATTTCTACATAATCCTGTGTTAACTTAAAGAAAAATAATTGCCTATAGATTTCCATGCGATTTCACGTTTGACACTAATGCATTTAAAATTTCTGGCATATTGTGGATGGAAACTTGCATTGAATGTATAAATGTAAGCTGAATTCGCTTACAATACATATGATGATATGTTATGTTATGCTATGATACAAATGAATATGCTATATTGATAAAATCATTCTTTCCAAATATTCATTTACTATGATTTGATGCACAATATATATGAAAGGCCTGTGACAAATGTTTGATGCAAGAATGATGATTTAAATGTTATAAACGATATTATGGGCAGACTATTACATGAGTTTGTGAGTACACCATGCAAGGATGTTGTATTCCCAACTCCTGGTGCTCAGACGGTGACAAAATTCTGGGAATTGTTATGATCAAAGCCATGACAAAATGTAGAGAACCATTGGTATCAGAGGGACTATTGATAATTGTTATATTGAGGGAGAAACCTACATTTGGGACAGAGTACCGACTCATCATATGACAGGACATGAAAATAGTTGAAGCGTTACATTGCACAAGTGACATTGCTATGATGTTATGATTATACGGTTATGATGACATTGCTATGATTATGAACATGCTTATGAATACATATTCATGGCTACACACGAATGAAATGATAAATATATTTTATACAACAATCATGATTTATTTACACTACATGTTTATTTTACATGTTCTATATGATTTTATCATGTTATGACTCGTGTGTGGACATGTATCGACATACGAGCATACATGTTCTCTATTTTGTGTATAAAATCTTATTTTAGCTTGATTAGTTTGTTGAGCTCGTCACTTTACTCTACGTTCTTGCCTTTCAGGAAGTGGAAAGAAGCACCGGTGCGAGTAATCAAGTATGACTTGTCAGCTTTTGCATTTCATAATTTTCGGAGATGTACAAACTTTTGAAGATGTGCTTTTTATTTATCTTATATTTAACAGATCTATATAATTTATATGTTTTGATGATATGATTTTCTACGCTTTCAAGTATGTGTAAAAAAAATGAAATGAAATACATCAAATATGTTTACGGTGATTTAGTTAGACAAATTCATCATCTATTGGGTCCTGATTATGCAAAACATGATGAGTATTGATGAGAACTTAGTCTGATCGAATTGTCCGTCTCTGTCGCACCTCAGCCGACCTTGAAAGGTGGGCTAGTTAAGGTGTGACAGTTACCACTTCCACCTCCTTTAATCTTATTCCCCCTAAGAAACTAATATGTTGATCGCAGAAAAGAAATAAAAAGGAATTTAAAATCATCGACTATTTCATCCCAAGTCCCACAAACTGCCCGATCGATACATCTCATTCCCATATAACCTTTGTTCTACCCCTTTTCGTTTACTCACCGACATGAAGCCCAATCTCCATTTCATCTTCTCGATTGCAGCTAACCGCACAACAGCCCTACGCATGTCTCCACTCGCTCACACTATAGAAGCCCTTCTAGCTTGGCCTACTCGTTGGTGAACTATTCCTCCAATTGAACTCCCACTTCCGATCATCCCAAACAGCCCACAGGTTCACATGTCGGCAGTTCTGCAAATGAGCAAGTCCCTCCCTACAGTGGTTCTTGTGCAATCCGACCTAGTCACTCACATCCCCAGAACCCTGTTAGAAACTGCCCCCACAAGACTTCACCCGAAGCCCTCTCTACTTCACAAGCTCCTCGTTCACTCCGTGTTAGGACTCACAGAAATACGCAGGGCTTTGCTGCCTATCCCCTTCACTCCCTCTCGGTTCACACGATTTCATCGTCTCATCATTAAATTTCTCGGTTTCAAAGGTATATAAATGCATGAAAACTGTGAGTACCCGTTCGGGTTGTTCTAACTCGGCAAAATAACTTGTTAAATAAGTAAAAACTTTTACATACTTTTATCATTCCATCAATATCGACAACAACCATTTGCATGATACAAAATCAACAACCCAAGTGTTTAAAATGAACTATTGTAGAAAATCATTTGCATGATACTATCAAATCGATGAAAACTCAGTAAATCATAGAGAACAAAAATTGGTGTTCCATTCTGCTATTTAATATTTGGGTAGTACTATAAATAGCACTTGTATGAGATTTATGGAAATATGCAATAATTGGTGTTACAAACCATGTGGCTCAACCAACTCCTTATTTTCTTTCAAAATCAACAACTACTCTAAAAAACAAGGAATTTTATCAAGAAAACAAATCATTGAAATCATATATATCAGTAAACAATACATGAGGCTCCAACCAAAGGAGATGCTACGGAGGGGATGAAGCATTTAGCCTTATCCCTTCATTCGGAAGAGTACATTTCCGTTATTTGAACCGGGGAACTCCATATTGTAATGAAAACAACTTGAACATAGTTCCAGGCAACTCTCAAAGTATAAATCCATAGGAAAATTACAAAAACAAAGAAAGGATTTTTTTTGCTATAATCCACCTGAGGTATGGAAGTTGCAATAGGTTTAGTAATTCCTTATAAATTTTCAGGAAATAACATCTTACACGCCTCCAATATTTGGCTGGAATAGAATCTCAGTAGCTTGGAAGCGCTCCTTCGATAAAGTGAACCAACCTTCACCTGCCACCTCAAATGATGCTGCATTATCTTTTCGTAGCTCTGCATCATAATCAGCAGCAACATAGCACAGTTTCTGTAAATTCATGAAAGAATATAGGCAAGAATGAAGTCTCAAAATTTTGAAAAAATGTCTCCATGAAATTGTGAACAATTATTGGTCCGTCAGTAAAATTTTAGCATCGATAGAAGGTTGGATGTGAAAAAGCTAATAAATAAATTAAAAAAAAATACCTCCTTTAGAGTTCGAACAGTGTATAAAGACTCAAAGGCCATGTTCCTCTCCTGCATTAGCTCTCTGAGAAATCCTGTGACTTTTAGGGCGCCTTGTCCCACAATTTCAACACCCACATCTCGCATCACTTTACCACGAAGAACTGTTCAGAGAATCTATTGTTAGTATAAAAGGCGGAACCAATAAATTTTCATTCAGGCTAAACATTATTTGAGCCCTAGACATCTAAACATCCAGAAAAAATTAGAATGAAAGTTTGGTGGAAAAATTATTAAATAATAAACAAACTATAAATTAACTCAATAAAAAAATAATTATCAGCACTTCTCATATGATTTTCTCATAAGTACATGATATAATTGATATGTTTGACCAAAAAAATAAAAATATTATTTATGTACATATGTATGTATGCGTGTATATATATATTAGATTGCATGTTTATGTTCGGAAAGAATGAAGTTCACCCTATTATAACATTCTCTAAGGATGCAATCTATCCATGAAAGATATATCACCTAATATCTCAAATAATTAAATCATATTAGTTATTTAGATATAAAGAAAATTACATAAATTAGGAAAGCCTAAAACAGGAAGACATAGTCCAAAGAAATAAATATAAAAAAGGAAAGGAAATAACTGTTTAATTCAAGGAAATCATTTATTCGTCATAATTTCTCGCAGGAATAAATTATTTCCTAGTATATCTCCTAACAACCCCCCTCAAATTGAAACATAGTTGAAAACCATGTTCAATTTGGATTTGAAAACTTCAAACAATGGGCGAGAAAAATCCTGAGAGATAGAACTTGAAGTCTTTCCCTCACATTGCGGTTGACTTTGGCTGTAGTTCCTGCAGCATCTATAGGAAGGCGGAATACTCCAACAAGTAATGTTGCAGGGAAGTAGACAACTGTAATTAGTTTTTTACTGCAGTTCCTATAATGTCTTTAGGTAAATGGAAGGCATCTACAGGTAATGTTGCAGGGAAGTTTGCAGAGATGTAGACAGCCAACAGAAAAAGCTGCAGAGTATGGCCTGCAGAAAAAAACAACTCAAGAGATGAGCCTTGTTGAAGTAAAAGGCTCCATAGGAGGACGTGGTGGAGAAAGAATTCAGGTGGTCTGCTGCAGTAAAAGTTTTGAGGACCAGATATAAGATAAAATTTCGGAGAATGGCCTGATATAGAAAAAGTCTCTGGAGGAGGATCTGCTACAGAAAAAGCTCTAGATGAGAGCTTGATGCAATGAAATTTCCTGAGGAGCTACAGAAAAGGCTTCGAAGAAAGGGTCTGTTGCAAGAAAAGTTTCGGAGGAGGTTTTGCATTGAAGCACATCAAGATGCATCTAATAAAGAAACAACTAAAACATATAATTGTCACATATCCAACTTCATGAAATTTCTTGCGTCTTCCTTTCGATTCGATGAGAAGGTGCTGCAACATCAAGAAAAAACTTTTCACTGTAATGAAGAAACCAAGGGCAGCAAGAAATGAGGCACCTGCAAAAAAAATATCTTGGACAGGACCATAATGACTTGAATGGGCTTCCAGCCCAGCCACAAAAACACCTTCAATAAATAAACCATTGCATGCACAGTATAGAAAGTTAGTTAAGGCTATCACAGGACAATCGCCCTGTCAGGTCATATATCCACCCAATATTGGCCTTCACAATCGTAATAGAAGCCAGAGCGGCAGTGTCAAGCAAGTAACTTAGGGATTCAGGGAAGCCAATTACTCACCTCAGATTGTTTAAGTTATGTTTCGGCAAATCAATATCATGTTAAGCTAATTACCTAATGAACTAATATATTATGAATTCTTAACTCGTTTAAGATTTCAGAGTTGGTTATGTGAGGTGGCGAGTTTGAGTCGAGTGCGCAAAAGATCGTCGTAGGTCGACTCCATTAAAATTCAGGTAAATTAAACCTAAGCTAAGAAAATTAATTCGATTAATCGATTTGTTTAAATCTTAAAAATTTAAATACTATGTTTTATAGATTATTGAGCTCAAAAGAAAAGTCACTGCAATCTCCAGCTAATTGTCCAAGATTAAGAGTTTAGAGTAACAACTGAGGTGAGTAATTGCATGTTTAAATTTTAATAATCTTTTTTACTTCAGTTTGTATGTTTGGCTACATATATACCCAACTTTAATCATATCATTTATATTATTAGATAAAAAAGATATGCACAATAAGCATAATAAAAAAAGATGTACAATAATTAAAGATATGTAAGAAATGAATGATATTTAAATAGACATTATATGTAAGATAGCCATAAAAGATAAATATGTAAGAAAAAATATGCATAATATAAGTAAGAGATATAAATAAGAGAGATGTCTGAGATCAATGATATTTAGATAAACAATATATATAAGATAGACAAGTAGAAAAGATATGTATGATGAATAATTCCAAAACAGAGAAGTATGTATGTTAGTAAAGTATAAAGTAAAGTAAATGCTTATAAAAGAATGAGTATCTCCATTTAGAAAAGATCATATATATAGGAAAAAAGAAACTTTTTTTTATTGAAATAGAAAAGGATACATAAAGGTTGTGTGAGAAGGGCCCAAAAGAGGGACCATACCCATACGATACAAGTATAGGAAAACCCCAACAAAAAGATACAAATATACTCAATAAAATGTAAAAGAAATTTAAAACATGCAAAAAACAAGTAACTAGGGACGAGTCAGTTTAGTCCTGCGTTTTCCTCTAGTTTAGGAGCGGAACCAGATTACAAACTTTGAAGAGTCGTGTCATTGTCAGGAGTTACCAAAGTCTCATCCATTATGTTTCCAAGTTGGAGTGTGCCTCAGCCTTCTTCTTCCCCAAAGAAGTGTAAACATGTCATTCTTCATCTGAAAACTGGCTCAAGTGATCCTCGATCTGACTTGATGCTAGAACCGCAGAAAGAGGAAAGGCAGTCATTGTCACCGCGATAGGTTCCAGTGTATGTGAAGTGTGAATTGTTAACTCTGCACATGATGCTTCTTGAATAGGAGCTGTGGACTATCCTGATTTTCAGTTCGAACATTATCAGTTGTAGTATGGTGAGGAGAAGGGATCCCAAGGGCAGACACCGACTCATGTCTTAGTGCTGATTCCCTCCTTATGTTGGCTGTCATCAGGTTTGTTGGGAGCGCATTCAGGCACGTGGGGTGCACTAACACGTTCTTGGATTTGAATATTGGTTCTCAACTGTGGGTGCAATCTGAAACATTTCACTTGAGGGTGTCCAAATTGTTTGCAGTAGTAAGGTTTTTGTCCCATAATGATTTTTTGCAAATAACCATTGTGAGCAGATCCAAGCTAGACTTCTGCTACATATAGTAGTGTAATATCTTGTTCAATCAAAATACTTGCAATAGACTTGCAATAGAGGACATACTTGCAATAGAGGACATTGAGAAATGAACTGTAGGTAAGTCTACCTGCAAAGGTTTTCCAAAGATAATCTCAATTGCATATAAGATAGGTAGGTCAAAGAAATCAAACTTGAGTTCAGATAATGAGAACCAAATAGGGGCAATTGGGAGTTCTTGGCTAGGATCAAAATTAGGGGTCCATTTGAGCCATTTCATATGTTTGCCCTCAAATGTGAAGAATTTTTTTGAAAAAATCTTCGTGTGATCATCTTCTGTGCTCAGCTGTATCATAAGATGTCTTCCGTCGAAATGACTCACCTGCCAATCTCCCACCAGTTTGAAATCTTCAAAAATCTTCCTGATGATCTCCATCTTAGGGCAACATAATTGGACCTTTCCAACAAGTATAAATTTGTATTTTCCCGCACGAGTTAAAATTTCAGCATCAAAGAAGAAAATTGCTGGTTTGCCCGCCTTTTTTGCTACTTTTTTTATGAAATTACAATCGTCATTTCCTGCAACCGAATTATGGTAAATCTGTGGGAATACTGCACTATCTGCGAGGTGAAAAAGAGAGTTGTGTTTTTGAACCACTGTAACATAGGAGGGTTTGGCTGGGTTTTCACCGACGAGGCGTAGGAAATCCCTAAGGCCATTACCGCAACCAGTGTCAACCTGCAGCCAGTGAGAAGCTGCATGAATAGTGGTGTCGAGCGGCTTTGTCGCAAACACTAGAGGCAGAGTCGAGCAGACGAGAAGCAGGCAGAAGCAGCATGCAGGTGTCGAGCAACTCTATCATAGACGAGACGTGGGCAGAAGCAGGACGTAGGTGTCGAGCAACTCTGCCACCAGACGAGATGTGAACGCAATGCGAGACGACGTGAATGGAAGCAGTCAACGAAAGCCTACGCGACACGAGTAAATCCTGAAGCCGAAAGCAATGTGAGACGCTAGGGTTCGCCATAAGGCAGAACCCTAGCAGAGCGGAATGAAATGTTTTATCCATATATATATTGTTTCGTCTTCTGTCATCCTATTTAGTGCTTCGTCTGTTTTGGAGAGCGTTGTCGTGTTGGGCCTGATCCGTCGTCCTTCGTACTTCTCGCCGCGTGTTGAAGGGCGGTTTCTGGGCATAGACGTTTGTCGTGTCTCGTGCTTGAAGCAGAATTAAAGAGCTTGCGTTTCTGGTGCATCTTTTGGCCTTCGGCTTCGTCATCTGCAGGCTGAAGAATTCATTCTCTAGCTCGCTTTATGTGGTTTGACGTCGCGATTCGTCGACTGCACTTATATCGAAACGTCGTAGCAAGTGGACTATCTCCCTGCTTTGATAGCGCTCTCTCTTTTGGTTGAACCCGGCAAAGGCTCATTTGCCCACATGGTGGGTAATTATCTGGTGGAATCTAGCGTTGTCTTCCCCTTAAGCTATAAGGATTGTCGTGATAGTACAAGTGATTGCTCTTTTGTTAAGGCAAGTAGGAAAGCTGGAAAAGCACACTCCTTTTTTCTCTGATTTAAAAATTTCAACCCTAACTGAGAAATGCAAGTTCGCTCTTATTGAAAAATTTCAGTGGGGACACCCACCTATGGAAGTTATCAGAAAGAGTTTTGATGATCTCAAACTAGTTGGCAAGTGAAAACTGGGACTCTTTGATGGAAGACGTGTTGATTCAGTTAACCATGGCTAAAGACTACGCTTAATTTTTTTCTAAAAAATATCTTAACATTACACGCAAGTCAATAAAATTACTTAAGTGGCCTCTTGATTTTGACATAAATAATGAATCTCTCACTGTACCGGTATGGTTTAGTTTACCTGGTCTCAAGCTGTATTTCTTTAATCATCAAGTTCCTGGGAAGCTTGATCTACTCACCTTCAATCTAATCAGGTCTTCTGTGGCCAGAATACTTGTGGAAAGGGATATTACTTACCTGATATTATTGAAGTCTGAATGGGCACAACCAATAATGGATATTGGCAACAAATTATCATGGAACATAGAGCTCTTTATTGTACCCACTGAAAGATGTTTGGACATGCCCTTGATAAATGTCACAAGCTCCATCCTAATTTGAAAACTAAAGCTCAAGTGAATAAGGATGGGTCTAAACCCACAGCTCTGAACACATCTACTCCACCTGTTAAGGAAATTACCTCAACACATAAATTGGTATTTTTTATTTAATTGCCCCTGCAGTCCCCCCCTGACAATATTGTTTATGTTTATGCGATTGATGTGATGTTGGATGGCTCTGCCAGGCAACCACAGCTTCAAACCTTATTGAAAACAATACTGAAGGATCCTTACTTACAAAGGATAGCGTTCGGACCGATAAGCAGGAGAGCCTTGCAGCTCCTCATCTTCAGAAAGTATCTGATGCAGAGGCGAAAACTCATGCTTCACACACACAAGAACTTATTGTGGTTACAATGGTTGGAATCTTTCTACTACGATTCTACCACCTAATCCGAACGAGCAAGAAATGAGTCAATCTTCAGATGAGGAATGACAGGTTTACACATCCAGGAGGAAGAAGAAGAATGGGGATCTACTTGAGCTCAGAAAATCTGATGGATAATACTTTAGATACTTCGGGTAATTGTACGCACCTCACCAATTTGTTAGTTGGCTCCCTTCCGAGAACTAGAGGCAGAGGCAGAAGTAAATTGGGTCGTCCCTAGGTTTTGGTTTATTTGATCTTATATGTAACCTTTCTTTTTTGGGATTTTTGTGTGTGTTGTACCGTGTGAGTTGGATGTCTTCTTTTAGACCCACTTATACAACTTATCTGTATCATTTCCTTTTTAATATATTAGACCTTGGGCTTTTTATCACTTTTATATCATATTGTTTATAAAACATTAAAGATCAATATATTATAAGATTTTTTATAGACTCGCATACATATTGAAATTTTCTCCTTAGATTATTGTAGTTTAAAACTGTGATTACTTTTGAATTATCCTTACATAACTCATTATGTTGCTTTAATATTATTTTTAGATTTTAAACATTTGAACAAAACGAACGGAAAATGAACAGAAGTGTATAGAAGACGAGAACAACAAACGAAAATGCACAAAGTTGTATTTGTTAATTTTAATTATTTTCTTTAGTCTTTCTTTCATATATTATTTGAATATTAAATTGTTAGTGATAGAATTAGAATAGTAGTGAATTGAGTTCCACAGTCTAACGGTCCGTTCCCGTCTTGGTTAACTTCAAGCTCTGGGTCGGTCGTGACATTAGTAATGTTAATATTGTTAATAATAATAAGTTTTTTTTCATTTTAATGTCGTATTAGTAAAAAGAAAATTGAAGAGCTTTAAAGAAAAATAATGGTAAAAATCAGTAGGGTCTGATAACATCTCAATTTAAGTGTGGAAATATCTAAGAGATTTGGGAGCTTCTTGCTGACTAAACTCTTTAATATTATTTTAAAAAATAAAAAAGATACCTGATGATTAGAGGAAGAGTTATTTAGACCCCATTTTTAAGAATAAAAGAGATGCATAAGAATATGCAAATTATAGAAGAATAAAGTTAATGTCTCATACTTCCAAATTATGGGAGAGGGTAATTGAACATAGGTTAATACATGATACAAAGATTTCTCATAATATGTTTGGATTTATGACGAGCAAGTCTACCATGGAAGCTATACATTTATTGAGACATTTATTGAGAAGTTTGATGAATAGTTTGATGAATAAGTTCAGAGAGAGTAAGGAGGATCAACATATGATTTTATTGATTTAGAGTTCTAGAAAATAATGGTGTTGATATGAGTTATATTAAGTCATTAAAGATATGAACACTAAAATTGTTACTTGTGTTCGAACCGAAGGAGGATTGACCAAGTATTTTTCTATTTCAGTTGGATTACATTAAGGATTAACTTTAAACCCATCTCATTTTACTTTAGTCATGAATGCTCTTACTAGACATTTACAGGAGGATGTACCATGGTGTATATTTTCCGTTGATGATATCCTTCTTGTGGATAAGACTAGATAAAGCGTTCAGGAAAAACTTGAATTATGGAGGACTATATTGGAGTCTAAAGGCCTTCACTTGAGTAGATCTAAAACTAAATATATGTAATGTAATTTTAGTAGTAGTAGCTCTAATAAAAGAATTGCAACTATGGGTGATCAAATCATTAAAAGTTGTGTAACTTTTAAGATATCTCCAACCTATGGTTCAAAGTGATGGTGATATACACGAGGATGTTATTAGAAGAATTCATGTCGGTTGGTTGAAGTGGAGGATTGCATCGGGGTTATTGTGTCATAGAAATGAACCGCTTAGACTTAGAGAAAATTTTTAAAAGATGGTGGTGAGACCTGCAATGCTTTATGACACAGAATGTTGACCTTTAGTAGCATAAAATAAAGTTAAGAGTTGTTGAGATGAGAATGCTTAGTTGGATGAGTGGCTTGACTCTTAGAGAAAAACGAATCTATCCGTCAAAAGGGTTGGTTTAGCTCTGGCTGCAGACAAAATTAGAGAGAGTTATCTGCTCTGATACCATTTCGTCTAGGATGCGGGTTTCTGTTTAACGATATCTGCCCGTTAAAAGGCTCGTTTAAATATGCGTAATCTTCATAAGGATTTCTATCTGTGTTCTTTTAATTCTTCTATTACTTCTTTTATTTCTATAACTAAATAAGTGTATGTGTCATTTATATTAATTTTCTAATTATATTTGCTTCTATAGGTAAAATGGTCATTTGTAATTCTCTAAATTGATCAGGTAACCTTATAACCATTTTTACAAGATTAGCATAATTTTAATTCTTAAAAACGGACTCTTTCTTAATATAATAAATATTAATATTAGTATGAAAATAAAGAGATATATGTTATATGATTCATTCATTTCTAAATGGTACATGTAAATCATCTCTTTTTCTGATAAAAATAATTTCTAATTTTTTTAATTAATTCTTTAAAGTTGGTATATGGACATGTATATATTCCTTCTTTAAGTTTTTCCATTATTTCTCCTATAGTTTTGTTTAAATCTTCTCTTAATATTTCTAGGATATCATTTCTTCCTGTGATTTCAATTAATTGTTTAATAAAATTGGATTATATTGGCAATATTTTTATTTGATTTCTTATTACTTCTTCAGGAAGGCTTCTTACCATTTTAAAATTCAAATTTTTTACCTGCTATATATTTTTCGAAGAACCATGGCCACTTATTTTCTAATTCTAATATGTTTTGAATTATTTTTGTTGCTAATGCAATTCTTTCTTCATTTTTTGCTATATTTTTAACTTCATTTAAATAAGTTTGAAAATAAAATTCTCCTATTATTTCTATAACTTGTTGACTATTTAAAAATTTAATTATTTTATCCATATTCTTTTATCCTTTAAAATTGTTACTTCAAATGATTTGATATGTTCTTCCCTATAAGTTGAAATATCTGAAGAATTTTTTAAGATGAAATCAAATATAGACATAAAGTCTTTTTCCGACTCTATTTATTTCATTCAAATCATAGAATAACATACACCGATAAAATTCTCATGCGTCTCAAAAATGAGTCCAAAGGGCTTGCCCTACACGCCAAACAGGCTCGACGGGACTTAAAACATAACTTCATCATTTTTTAAAATGCATAAAAAAATCCGGTCGTAGAGGTTGTTAGTTATTTCTGTTAGAAATAAATTTTATCTGTACTCAGAAAAGAGAAGTCTATATTTGATTTTTGATTATTTAGAGTTCTTCTTCAGACATCTCTCCCCTATGGTGAGGAACTAAAAACAACTCACACATAATCATAATAAAAACTCAAAGTATTTATTAAGATAGGAAATACTTACAGATTCTGGACTTCATACTCTCACACTTGGTCTTACTCACACTCGAAGAGGATAAGAAGCTAGATGACGATATCTTTTCATTATAATACAGACTCTATTTATAAGCAAGAAACAGAATAAAAGGTGGTACCATCGTTCCACTAACATAATAAAAGATGAAGCCATCTGGACTATTTACAATATTATTTTTGATAGGAATGAAAAAAGTAGATTCTCCACTTATATAATGTTACATTATGAATAATTTTGAAGATTCCTTCTTTATTTTCTAATTGACATAAATTTGAGATACCTCCATAATGTTTCTGTTAAAGTTTCATTTGATTTGACATAAATTTAGATGCTTGCTGAGATGCCTTCATAAAGCTTTAAATTACTTATCATAAAGCTCCTGCCAAGTGGAATAAAGCAAATTCTTAGGCTTCCATGACGTTTTCAACATTATGTATAACCTCATCATCTAAAGATTCTAACCGTGATTGTTCAACTTCTTCTGTAGTGAGATTATGAGGCGAACTAGTATTATTTTCTTTATTCACAGAAACTGAAAAATAATCACCTTGTTGAACAACTTCAAGTTCACAAATATTTTTGCATCTTTCGATATAATTAGTATTATCAGCATAAAGCTTGAACTTGAAAATTCGGCCTCTGAGCCTTCTTTCATGGATAAAAATAATAATAGAATTATCTTGAAGGGTCAGTGTCATGAAAACAGATGGCCTGCCGAAAACATTACACCATTTAGAAGTCATATATTTTCTATAATTATCCATGTTCTCTTGAATATCTTCTTCATCTATAATTTTGTCAGCACGAAACTCCGATTCTTGAATAAAATCTGTATATCTCGTTGAGGTACAAATCTAAATAATGTGCTTGGTTCCTTGAGTCAAGCCCTCAAAGGTTGGAAACAGGGACTTTACTATTAACGTAACTGTTGTTATGTCAAAATTTTTTAACAGAAAGAATAAAATTCTTCTGATTTCACTATGTTCAAATTGCCTAATCTAAGAACTCAGATTTTGGTCTTTCCTACTTATTATTTTTGCTAAAAATACATATTCAAACAACTTTTGTATAGAATAGCTACATATATTGGCTATATAATTTAAACGAATTGATAAATCTATTGAAAGTAAAACTAGATTTACTTTCAATACTCCTATGGTAATAGTAGAATATGACACTCGAGGTTCATGAACATGTTCAGTATTATATCTTTTTATCATATTCTTCTGACATTCAAGCATTTCTTCCTTTTTAGATTTATTACAATATAAAAATATTTTTCTTCTAATATTATCATCCATCTCAGGGAGATAAAGATGCTGCAATTTTTTTAACGCATTGTTTTCAGAAATGTCTACAATTACATCTTTGAAATAATTATTATCGTTCATAAGACTATTATATTCTTCTTGAAGAATCATGTATTTTCTTCTTTCTTCTTCAAGTTCGAGCTCAAGAGTTTTAATCTTTAGCCCTTGATTACTAACTACCAACTTTTGCAAATCAACTAGTGTTTTAGGACGCAAAGAGATTTTTCATAAAGGTAAATCCAGTTCTTTGTTTTTAATTTGGTTCTGCAAAAATTGTACTTCATCATTAATTCCTATAAAACATAAAATTAGACAGTTAAGAGTATTTATCATCGCTCTAGTGTCTGAGTTGGTACACGAAAGACTGTCTAACAGTGTTACTTGAAAATGATTAAGGGGTTTTGGTATAACTACTTTAGGTCTAAATTGCAAATTCGTTCCAATACGGCTTGGTAATGTCAAAGGACCGTAATGGACTAAATTTTGTGAAATTGAAATTTGAGATGATGAAGATTTTTGTGTTGTCATTGTACCTGAAAAAAAAATATATTATTTTAAAATCTACTGAATTTATCAAAAGATAAATTCTTATATATTTAAATGATATTTCTTTTAGAAATCTTTAAATAATGGTGGTCTAAAATCCGTAGATTTTAGATCTAATTTTGGATATTTAATTGCTTTTGAAAGAAAATGTGTTAAAATTTTATTTTTTCCTTTTATATGTTCAAAAGTAACATTATATTCATTTCCTTCTATATTAGTTATAAAATTTATCCACTTTTTACTATATATTTTCTTTTTATTTTTATTTTTGTAAAAATGTCCTATAGCTTCACAATTTATCCTAAGAGTGAATCTTTTATATAAAAACAAACGAAATGCATTTAAAGCATTTATTACTCCTAGTATTTCATAATCTAATGATGTCATATTTTGAGCTAATTGTCTAAAATTTTCTGAAACATACCTACATAATTTTTCAGTATTTTGATAAGCTTTTTCGTAAGATTTTACTCTTAATTTTGTTCCTCATCCTTCTTGGATGCATCTACTACTACTATTAACCTCAGATGTAATAAAGTCCCAGATGGTTTGGTCACATTAAATGTTGAACATCTGATGATCCAGTTAGGAGAGCAGATTTATTAAATTCGACTTATATTATGAAGGCATAGATAAACTTAAAAAGACTTGGGAGACTTGGGCATATTGTAAAAAAAATAATCTTAATCTATTAGAATTAAATGAAAATATGACACTCAATAGGATAAAATGGAGAAAAATGATTCACGTAGTCGACCCCGCTTAGTGGGAGAAAGACTTGGTGTTGTTGTAGTTCAAAGAGAAGTTTATCTTAATCATTTCGTTTAAGGAAACCAATGCCTCTTTTGAACAATAAGAATCTAGAAGAGCACAAGAGCGAGAGTCTAAGAGACAGTGGCGAGAGATGGTGAGAAAAAGGAGAAGGAAGAAACAAAAGTGAAGAAAGAAGAATCAAAGGAAGTTGTTGTGTTAAGAAGAGGGGGTCACCTACATCTCTTATCAGGATTTTGATGGTCTTGTAGAAAGTTGTCGTTGAGCCCTAGCGTATGAAGAGAGGATTTGAACAACTCTGCTTGCAGGTTTCGTGCGTGAAGGAGAAGAGGAAGGGGCTTTCACGTGTGTTCCTGGATGTCAAAGGCTTGGAGACAATCGTTCACAAAGAAGAGAGGAAGAGGCGTTGTGAGCTATGTTGGAGGTCTCATGTCCGAAGGAGAAGAGGGTTGCATGAATGTCCTGTCTGAAGAAGAAAGGAGGCGAAGGTTTGCCTGCAGGAGAAGAAGTCGAACCTACATGCTATAAAGGGAAACCGAACTAAGGTAAAAAGGAATGTTAGGATTTTACTTCTATCGAGTAAATAATTAGTAATGTAAAATGCTAATGTGAGATTTAACTTAAAACATGCATTAAAGACTGAGAAGTCTTTAGAATTTGAGGAGAAGAATTTTGAAGTAAAAAGAGATTAACGCATTAATCATAAATTCTTACATCTTTAAATCACTATTGATTATTAAATATTAATTTAGAAAAAGTATGAGTTCAATTAAGTGTGCTTATTAAAATCTTTGAACATATTGTGTGGATACTGTGTGAGTAAGAAGTAATAGAGGGATTTTGAAAGGTGCAACTAGTGTTAAGTAAACAATAAGAAAGGTGAATTCAAGGGAAAAAGAAAGGCATTCAAGTGTCCAGGTGTGTAATTGCTTTCTTATTTGTATTGAATTAATGATTTAGTTAAGGACTTGCATTATTATCTCAAAAATACATGTTTTCTTATTGTAAAAAATTGAAAGTTAAAAGATTTTTGAAATGAAAAATAAATAATATGGGAAAGGGAAAATGGTTGTTCAATGATATTAAATTGATATAATAAAAATGAAATGAAATACAAAGGATTAAGTAAATCAGGATTTATCCTCTTATGACAATAGTTGAGGACACTATCGTAACCATGCACACAAAAAAATTAAACTGATAAATGTGTACATCGAGTGCAAAATTTTGAGTGCTTATAGTTATAAACTTTTAAGGACACCTGCACGTACAAATTTTTTAGGATATTTTTAGATACAACGGTAATTTTGATATGACTTCTTAAAAATATTAAAAAAATAAATACTTAAATTGAAACAAGAAGGGTTAATTGAAAATGAAAGCTTACAGTTTGATTAATTAATGAATCACATTTCTTTTGAACATTCATGCATAACATTTATATATTAATTTACATTATAATAAGATTGTAATTGCTCGCTAAATGACGATAAACTTATTATTGAAATTTAATATTTTTTTCAGAAAACATTCGAGATTTATATGTCAAACAGTAAAAAGTTGGTTAATAGGAGGAAGATATTAGGTGGTAGGTTATTTGTTATAACTCTAGTTTCTTATAATGTTTATTTCAGAGTAATGTTCTACTCTTGTTGTTTAGTTTGTAATAATGTTTTACTTTCGGACTATATTGTTGTCTTAACTGAATTTGATTACAGTACAGTGTATTTTGTGATTTTTTCTAGTGACTTTTTATTATTGATAGCTATGATGATTTATTGTAAAGAAAAAAAGATAAAGATTAATATCGTCTAACAGCAATTCCTGACTTAAATAATTCTAAACTATCAAGCCATAATGTGACATGAACCAAGTTTTTCAAGTCTTCATGGAAAATTTGTGGTTGTTCTTTCGAAGACACCTTGGTGCATAGCCATTTTGTATATAAGCATTTGCAGTACCTGAGATAAATTTTTAGAGTTCTTCAAACAAAAGCAATCTTACGGATACCCAAAAAATTGTCACATTTTGACACCACAACCATGCTTCCTTAATTATATTTTATCAACAACTAGCATTGAGGTGAACCCCACTTAAATTGAAGCTATATTGAACTAGCTAAGTCTACAATTTCTCAACAACTGTGCCAATTTCACAGACCGACTTCATTCTATTAAAAATTTACAAAAAATTTAGTTTGATAGTAGCATCTCTGCGAAGCTCCTCAAGGCAAATAGGTTTTCATGGATAGATGAAGCATGGGATAGTTTTGATGCCTTGAAGAAGAAGCTTACATGAACCCCCACCAAAGCCCTCACAAAATTTAATTAGAGGTTTGAGGTTGACTTCGATGCCTTTAGGCTAGATGATTTGAAGAAAAAATATTCTACTATAACAAGGAGTTATATGTTATAGTGAAAGCTCTCATCCATTAGTCATTACCTACTAGCCAATGTATCAACCCACCACACTGATCCTGAAACACTCAGATTTTTAAACAGTCAGAATAATCTGAAGATCATATGCAACTCCTGTATAGAATTTCTATCTTCTTTCCATTTTGTGCTCAAGCACAAAATCAGGAAACAGAATAATGTAGTTGATATTCCGAGTTTTCACCACTTATTGATCACTATTATGTTGTTGAAAATAGTTTATTTTGAGATATTAAGAAACTTACAATCATTCATGAGGATTTTTAAACAAATTAGATTCAATATCAGGAGAGTCTACTAGTAAGTATCACAGGTCTGATGGTTATCTATTCTTTCATACTAAGTTGTGCATTCCTAAAAGTTCACTCAAAGGAAGTATATTATAGGAGTGTCACAATGGAGAGATGTTAATATTTTGATAGAAATAAGACTTCCTTAGTGAAAAAGAATTTTTATTTCTTATTGAAAAAGAATTTTTATTGGGCTAAATTGGTACGAGACAAATAGAGGCATGTTAGATTATGCAAAGCATGTCACTTAACTAGGACCCAAATATAGATTATGAGTATATACACTCTCCTTCCTATTCTAGAGTTGCCTTAAATGAATGTGAGCAAAGACTTCGTTGTGAGTCTCCCTCATAAACAACAAAATAAGAACTTTGTTATAATATAGATCGCTTCTTCAAAATAATACACTTTATATCTTATCTAGAAACAATCACACATTGTCGGTCTCTACTTTTGGGAGATAGTTCATCTTCATGGTATACCAAGGACGGTAACGTCAGACAGGGATGTAATATTTCTGAATCAATTTTGGATAATCTTATGTTATAAGCTAGGTATGAAGTTCTAGTTTAATTCAACAGCTCACCCTCAGACAGATGAACATACAGAGAAAGTGAATCAGAGCTAAGAAAATCTCATCAGGTATTTATGGTAAGAACATCAAACAATGAAACTTGACTCCCCTAAGTTGAATTTGTTTACAACAAATCCACCACCCAATCCAAGAGCTACAACACTTGTGAATTGTCTATGAATGAAATCCTCTCACACGCTTATAGTATCAATACTTCTAGTTATTGAGCTTGCTATAAATGCAAAGGCCAAAGTCAAAGAGACTTAAACACTATATGAGCAGGTGAGGAAATTGAAAAATAGAAAATTAAGTATCAGAAGCTGGCTAATACGTTCAAAAAAAATATAATCTTCAAGGAAGTTGATTTGATGTAGAATTGAATGAAGAATGAGAAATTTCCTATAAGTTAATTAGTGAAACTAAGCCATAGAGCAGATTATCAATGATAATGCATACAATATCGATTTGCCCAGGGATTACAACAATTTTGTCTCCTTCAATATTTCTAACTTGTTATCATAATACGAGGATTCATATGTTTCTAATGATGACAGGGCAGCCATAATGCCTCATTTTTAAAAAGTCGAATGTTCACAAACTTTTATGTTAACATTCGCGAGAGCAAGAGGAGGCAATAACGAAGCATAAAGGATAAGGAAACTCTAAGGGTAGACTCTCGCCTATAACAAAGGAAACGAACTCGATTAGTGCTTGGAGACAAGGGTCAAGTCTCTGTGCAAGAGTAGTGAAGCTAGAGATTAAGCTTGGTAATGTTGAAATCGAGCAATGAGTAATGCGGAAAAGTGAGCCCAAGTCCAAGTGGATATCTTATGCGAGAGCAAGCGTGCAAAGATTGATCTTCCCATCCACAAGGAACAACCGACGGCCTGGAACGTGCACACAAGGTTAGAAGAGGTTCGTTCCATTTCAAGCTATTGAGACCAAAAGAAATTGAAAATTGACTATTGCGAACAGAGAAGATTTTGGACAATATATCTTTCCCGAAAGAGAGGAGGGTACTTTTAGCAAATTTGTGTTAGAAGGAGAAGTTGAAAGATGGTGACAAGGGAAATGTAGGGACAGGCTGGGAGATACATTGAATGTCAATTAACTGGAAAAATTTTATTGAATTATTTAGAGAATGGTCTGTGCCCCTTTCTACACAGAGGCAGATGCAAGATAAGTTTATTAGATTGGTTTAAGAGAATATTCAGTAACGTAATGTGGATTCAAATCTATAACATTATCGAGATATGCACCATAGCTGATCTCAACAACAAAAGAGAAGTGCTACATATTTATTTTTGGATTATAGAATCCAACCAAGTAGCCATTGGTATGTTTAGGGATTGAAGACTATTCAGTGATAGTAGAGGCTCAAGCGAGGAAAAAATGATTTTCAAATTACTCAAAAGCATAGGGACATGCACAAGAAGAAAAGCTTGGAAGATGTGACACCAACAATTCATTTGGGAGGACATAATGGGAAGAAAATAAAATCTTATGCTAATGGAGCTAGTAGTCAAGCTAACAGTAGCACTATAGACTTGTGTTAAGTGTTAAAGGTATACCGTGATGAGAGCATATTTGTTCTAATGTATATTCTTTATGTCGACAGCCTAGACATCAGATGATAAATTGCCCCATTTCTGCTTAAAGATTCTCACCAAATGCTAAATTCAACTCAGAGGAGTTTCTGGGAGAGATTAACTATTAAAAGTCATTAACAAAAGATAATAGAGGTTGGCGTATTGACTCATAAGAAGCAATGCATGCAGAAAATTCAATCAAGAGTTTATTCATTCACTGATCGGAAACTCGAAAAATATATTGCTACTGATGCAAATATTAATAAAGTTTAATAAGTGTTTTGACATATGGGTGGCATGCTAGTTATCTTGTGTTGAGTATCTTTCAAGTTATGCACTTCTATTTAAAAGGTTGTGTTGTTTAAGTTATGTCATCATCGTTTAGAAGAGGTGCTTTCTAGTTGATATATCCTACTTCAGATAATAGGGATAGTTTAAGTTGAGTTATCTGATATCAAATCTTTAATTTATTTTATCCACTTTTCATCTTAATGAATAAGATATAAGCTTTCTCAAGTAAATTTTTTGGATGGTTCATATTTTATATAATAAGAAGTGTCTTATGAGAGTTTTTCATTTCGTGGAAGAAATTCTTTTAAAGTGGTGAAGATTGTAATATCTCATTTCAAAGAAGTCGAATGGTTAAAAAACTTCTACAATAACATTAGCAAGCAAAATAAAAGGCGATAACAAAGTTTAAAGGATGAGAAGGAAGAGATGAAGAGGGGAGACTCTCGCATATAACAAAGGAGACGAACTCAACTAGTGTTTAGACAAAAGAGCAAGTGTCAGCAAAGGGAGGAAACGAGAGTGACATATCTGTGCAAGAGCGGCGAGCATGAGATTGAGCCTGGGAGCGTTGAAGTTGAGCAAAGCAAAATGTGGGAGGGGGAGTCCAAGTTGGGGAGAGATGTGATGGCAGGATTAAACGTGCAGCAATCAATCTTCCCATCCACAAGGAACAACCAACTGGCTAGGACGTGCACACAAGGGTAGGAGGGGTTCATTTCATTCTTCAGCAAAATGTTGAGGTGAGAACAGTGAAGCAAAACAATTCAAGACATTAGCATGTGGGTCTCATGCACAAGGAGAGAGTAGAAACAAAGGGGAAATTAGGGTATCAGGTAAGTCGAGCAAGAGAAAATGTGGAGTGTTTTGATTTGAGAATATAACATGCTCAAAAAGCCTAGGGAACTGGGAAGAATGCATACAATCGAGTGTAGACACTTGAGGGTGAGAAGATACAAATATGAAGTTATTTTTGTGTTAATTTGTGTACTAGAGAGAAGTTTAAATTTACATTTATTAAAACAAATTAATTTAAACATTTTGATAAGGTTATCTAACAAATGAGGCCGAGCTCAAATGAATTTTATCTTGCATTTCACTATTGAAAGGTAAACCATTGTTTAAAAAACGTTTAATGCTCACTCCTTGATATGTGTCTCAAACTGAGGCACACAAAAAAAACCTCGAGGCTTTTAAGCCTCCATGTCACTGATGAGACATCTTTTCCTTTGAGGTGTAAATCTCAAGATTCGATGTCTCGAGACTTTTAAGATAGCGCCTTATACGTTAAGCAAAAAAAAAGCATATTATCTTATAGTATATATATTTTATGCAATACTTTAGAAAGGTCAAAAAATAAATCAAGTACAATTACTTGATTATATTATTAATTTATTCTTTTATTTTAAATTACATTAGATTTCAAATTAATTGATATTCAGAAGAAATTTGTAGTCAATAAAGAACATTTTTAAATTGCAAAATAGATAGAATTAGATGATAATAAATATAATGATTCTTTTGAATATCAAGAAAGTAATGATATGGGCTCTACAGATCTTGAACCTGGTGGACTATTTAAAGTGCAAGTGAATATTTACCAATAATCACATTTCAAACTCTATTTAATATCAATATTTAACAAAAAGGTTTATGATATATGGCTTTATGATAATTAATTAAATCAACATATCAATGGTTAATGTCATATTTACGAATTATTTTTAATTTAATGAGTTTTTCATTCTTTTTTAAAGCTTAGGCCTCAAACAACCTTGATGCTTGCACCTTGACTCATCTCATTAAGAAAAAATGCATCCATTTTTCATTTTGCCCTTTTAAACTTTGAGGTTAATATAAATTTTTTATTAGATATATTTTTCTTTTAAAATCTGAAGTAATTTATTTTCCTTAAACTAGACGATATCATAAGAAATTCTCAAATATGTTGTATTTTATATGAAAATCAAACGTTAATACTTCTGCATGATTTAGTTATATTATTATTAAGGATACAACGTCAATGATATTCATGTTATAAATTTAAGGTCAAGTGATGCATGGTATAAAATGTGTTACATTTATAATAATCATAATCATTGTGTAAAGGAGAAGTCTATTAGAAATATTATGAATAATTAATAATGATATAATTGATTTTGATACGAACTAAAATTTGTTTAATTGATTAATAATAATAAATAATATGGCATTATCAAATTTTATATGATTTTATAACATAAGTAGATTAAATGCATGTCAAGATATTTAAATAGATTGCTTAATTATAGTTTCATGAATCTTAAATTTGAATTTTATGAATTATAGAATAATTAATATGAGAATAAGCAAAAGTGAGTGGGAACATTAGACTCATCCTGTGAATCAAGATTTCTAAGTGAATTTAAGACGAACAACTATGTTTCTTAGTTATAGTAATACTTTTGCTTTTGAATATGATACTGATTTTAATTTTTAACTAATATGATCCATGTCAATAAAATTAAATTATAATTGATTCTTCATATTGTTAGATATGAATTATACATGTAAGCATTTCTACATAAATAATGACTCATAGTTGTACTTTCATTAAATGACAATAATTTTTTACATGACATTTACGCATCGTTTGGGGCCGCTTTTTTCACGCGGCGCGGCCCCAAACCGCGAACTATCGTCGTTTGGCTCCCATCTTCGCAGCGGAAGCTAAAACGGGCGGAAAGCGGTCCGTACTATCGTCGTTTGGCTCCCATCTTCGCAGCGGAAGGAAGCTAAAACGGGCGGAAAGCGGTCCGCGGGATTGCCGCGGGATTGACCCCGCGGCCCCAGCTTTCACCTCGTCAAATATTCTTTTTGCCCCTATTTTTTTTGGCGCAAGGAATCCCTCGTCCCGCCTATTCCCGCTCTGTCTCGCCATCTCTCCTGGTGTCGCCGACCCAGCGCGTCCTTCTTCTTTGACCAGGACCGAATCCAGGAAGCACGAGGCAGGTAATCCTAAACCCATCTTCTTCCCTTGTTCTCGAGCTCTCTTCACCGCTGAGAAGAGTTTGGAAATTTCTTTTGACGAGTTGAGAAGTTTCTTCTTCCATAACAATGTAAATTTTTCTGTTTCTTTGTTTTATAAGTGTCCTGCGATTATGTGGGGATATTTCTCCAGACGTGGATCATTTATTCCGTTAGGGTTGCTTGTAAGATGTTAGGAATTTAATCCATTGGTGGATAGAGGAAAGTGATATCTACTTCAGTAGTTACGGGAAATAACTACTTCGTTGTTGGTTAGATTGGCATGAGTTGTGTGCTTAAAAAAGGAAGTTGCATCTTTAGATCTGAGTGAGGGAACCCAGTATTTTTCCCTCTTTTCTCCCACATTCTACCTGCAATGATATAAAAATGAATTGAAATCATTGCAAAGATTTATGGACTAAAACCAAAGCTCCATAATGATGATAGTTGGGCGCTGATATCTCCATAATGATGAAAAAATGACACAGCTGGAGGAGAAAGAATTCCAAATCAAATATATTATATCTTCTTCCTTATATATGCTACTATTTCATTTGGATAAAAAGAAATCAGAGGGACCTGAGCATGGTTTAGGCTTGTTCAAAAAGGTGCGGCACTTTCGAATTTTTGTTTGTGGTGGAGATGGAACTGTTGGTTGGGTGTCAATGTTGTAGATAAGCAAAAATATGAATCTTCTCCACCTATTGCAATTCTTCCAGCAGGCACTAGTAATGCTCTTGCAAGATTTTTATCATGGGGAGGTGGTCTTGGTGTTGTTGATAGAATGGAGGGTTTATGGTTTGTTTTAGAGCAGATCTTGCAAGAGTTTTATCATGGGGAGGTGGTCTTGCAAGATTATCTTAGAATGATATTTATTCACTAGTAGATTTATAGAAAATGTTTCATAAAACATATGCATAGTATAAAAAATGAAAAAAATGCATAAATGAATATTTGTATGTGAATGCTAAGAAAAAAGTTTACCCAACTATAGTAGTAGTTGGGGATGCCGAAGTGCCCACGCACATATATATCTTACCGCCTCAGATAATCATGTAATTTATCACTAACCATTGTAACTACAGAAGAAAATCAGCCAGAGGTGAGTAGATATATTTCCACCTCAAACAATAAAAGATTTATACTGGACCCCAGTATACCAACGAATATTTATCAGTCAAGGATATGTTAGAATATATTTAGAACATGCTCATAAGACGTACAAATTAAGATTAAGTGCACTATATGTTCAAAGATTAAACCTATAAAAATAGAGAAAAACTTTATGCATATAGAAATTTTGGATTTCTTTCATGAGCAATTGTCATTAACATTATTATATGATTTTCTATGACGTGATAGAAAGATCAGTATATAAATTGCCTTCTCTCATTAAGTTACTATAATTTAAGAGTATGATTACTCCACCTAATTATTTTAGATAACTCATTATGATATTTTAACATTTTCAAAAATAATCTTTGAAAAAAAAATATCAGTACTAGAAAAGAGAATGTGTACAGAAGGTGAGATTAGCAAGCTGAAAGGTAAACTAATTATTTGCTAAATTAATTTTTTTTAGACATTAGTGATTTTTCCTTTATTTTGGATTTAGTAGTAAAACAAAATTAATTTCACTGTCTAACTGTTTGTTCCTATTATAGAAATGTTATGCCTCTAGGCAGAGTCGTAATAGGGGCCCTCCCTTAACCATGAAAGTTTGCATTTGAATTTGGAACTCCCATTCAGGACCTCCCTCACCCGGGAAGAATAATATGGATGTCTACATGCTTGGGAAAACCGAGCAGACCCATGCAAAACCAGTCCAGAATCGGTCCAATTCCCAAGCCAATTCAAGAAATTTATCACCCTTGAGCATGTCGGCCCTCTCTACGGCTATTAAAGATCTTATTTTGGCTATTATTTGGGTTTTCTTTGCCATATATATGGTTTAAAACCTGCTTTAAACTTGTTTTTATGCTATTGGAACTTTCTTCTCAATTTTCCTCATTATGAAGTGTTGTATTCTAATCTCCCTCAAGTTATGCAATTGTATCTTTATCGAGAACATGTGGAACAAATTCCTCCACAAACGGACCTTTTCTCCCTTCTCATTGACACCATGCCTCTCATCTGCAATCCCATTCTATAGAATAATAGGTATATTTCCTATTTCCCCTTCAAAATACTTGTCAAATCTCAAGTTTGTTCCTTCATTAATAGTTTACAAATATCTTCAAGATCTCGTTTGGAGAGGCTTTCAAGGTCTTTCCATCTTGGAAAGCAAGCTAAGAATTGTTTGGGAGCCCACATTTTAGCTACTTCCCTCAAAATCTCGTTCCCAAAATGCAATTTTCGTGAACAGCGAGGCAGTGCTGGGTAACTCAGAACGGATTGCAGTGCGATGGATAAATTACACGGTTGCCCTTTAACATATCTATTCTTTCCCTACCTTTAACATTTTTATTCTTTCCCGATTTTATCTGTAATAATACCCTTGGTCTTTGTGGCTTCTGTCACATCTTTGTTGGAACACCACGTGTAAGGGTTTTATGTGGCATACTAGTGCGCGGTTCTTCGCGTCTATCTTCCTGCTTTTGAATCGTCTATATATATCTTGTTGTTCCTTTTTTGTTTCGTTCACACGAAGAAGCTTTCTTGTGCATTATTCTCATTCTTTCTTCTTTGTTGGAGGATTTCCATAATCTAATCTTCTTTATGAAATGGCGTGTTTGATTGTTGGCTTACGATGTGTATTCTACGCTCTTTTGGTGATGCGGGGTAGCTTGAGAAGGCAAGCCAAACCGGCCTAGCTGGGCCAGTACAGCCTTCTACTCGATTTGTCGGCCTTCCTGGGGAGGCTTGAAATGCTCTTCCTTTTCCCTCCAATTCTTTCTTTCATTTTCCCATTAATCTCTTATTATAATTCATTGTCTAATTTTATTTCTTCTCTTTCTATTTTCTTTCATATTTTACAAGCATTGCCTATTTCTAGTTTTTCTCTTTTTAATTTCTTTCCAATTTTACAGCATTGCCTAATATAAGTCCCCATCCCTATATTATATATGGCGTTGTTTTGCTTAAGGAACTCAGTTTTTGGTGATTATTCTGAGTTTAGATTCCCGCGTGGAGTGTTTCCACTAATACAGGGTTGTATCCGAGGAGGTGGTGGTGTTCAGGTTGTATCCTACTCTGATGTAGTGTTGTATCTTCTTCCCTTTCCTCTCCCGCCCTCCCTCCACCCTCCTTTTCCCATTAATCTTCTATTATAAGTCATTGCTTATTTCTATTTCTTCCCTTTCTAATTTGATTTTACAAGCATTGCCTATTTTTAGTTCTTCCCATTTTATTTTCTTTCTTATTTTACAACATTGCCTAAAATAAGTCATAATCCCTATTATAAATATGGGTATATTTTTTATACCGAGTCAACCCAAACTCCGACTCAAAACGACACAATTTTATTGTTAATTTTGAAGTACAATAAGGACTCTTGGACAAAAAACAACACAACATGTAAACGATAATATAAGTTGTGGCTCAACAAACAGTAAAATAAGTAATACAAAGAACATAAACAATCTTGATTAGTGTCGGATGTTGGTGGAGGCTCCACAGGAAGGCCATGGGAAGTGTTGTCAACGGCTAGGAGGATGCCAGAGCAAACGTCAGCGCTGGAGGAGTGTCAGGAAGGGGGTTGTCGGTGTTGTAGTTTGTTGCAAAGGGCATAAATAGATTTTGGAGGTGCTACAACTGACGAGGGAGGCGCGGCAAGGGGACGCAGCGCCAGGTGAGGGGGGACCTGGAGGGGCCGCGAGGGACTGTGGGAAGCATAGAAATGGATGGTGATGCCTGGAGAGGAGTTGGGAGGGAAAGGTGGCTCTTGCATTTTACTGTTGGCCGGAGCGGAGGAGGATGGCCAAAGCAGGGGAGGATGTCGGGAGGAGACAGAGAAGAGGTACACATTTTCTTGGCAAAATACAGTTGTAGCATCACGTCATCAAGACAGAAAACACCATGAACAGTACTTGAAATAAGAAAATCAACCACCGTTTAGAACTTAAGAAAAACACATAAATAGAGAGAAGACTAGTAGCTACCAATGGTAAGATCCAAGAAAGGAAAGCATGGAAAAGGTAGGAAATGAAGAGGACAGGTTGCAACGGTTAGGAGGAAGACGGGACGCTGCAACGGCTATGAGGAAGCGGAAGATTAGGGTACAGGAAAAAGATAATTGTGGCCAAGGAGAGTGATCGCGTGTACTTGAGCCGGTCCGGTCCAGCAAGGACGCTGGACCAATTCAGGAACTCACGCCCATGTGTGAGTTGCCCGCGAGAAAAGACTGCGGGATGGGGACAGTCCTGCGTCAATCCCCCGGGGTTGGGTGACCTTCGGACTCATTTGTTGAAGCTTATGCTCCCTCATAGTATGGAGTAAGATCTGCACATTGATGAAATTTTGGAGTCTCCTGACAAGTCAATTTTGTATGTGTTGTCGTTCAATTTTTTTTAAATGTGACTCTGGGCTTAAGTTTGTTGTATGCTACGACCGGAAAGCATTTATTCTTTAGTCGTATTCATACGAGGTCACCTTCATTGATTGTCACCTTATTCCTTTACTTCTTAGCTTGGGATTGATATTTGTGATTTTGCTTTGAAATTGCTTTCCCAACGTCCTCATGGAGTTGCTAAATTTGGGAGACAATCTGTAGCATCATCATTGATCTCTGCGAGGGGTAGAAGTGAGACCAACTCAAGGGATGTGAACGGGTTATGGACTTACACAATTTTGAATGGCGTTTCTCCTGTGATTTGGCTTGTTAATCTATTGTAGGCAAATTCGCCTTGAGCGAGAATGAGATCCCAGTGTTTGATATTTTTTCCTACAAAGCAACGAAGAAGATTCCCAAGGCACCTATTAACTAATTCGGTCTAGCCATCCGTCTGAGGATGTGCTGCAGAACTACAGTCAAATTTTGTGTCTAACTTGCTCCAGAGTGTCTGCCAGAAGTAGCTTAAATTTAACTTCTCGATCGGAAATAATGGTCATGGGAATGCCGTGAAGCCGAACGATCTTGCGGAAGTACAAATCGACAATATGACACGCATCTATCGTCCGGTGGCGGTAAACGAAATGCGTCATCTTTAATAATCAGCCACCTACGTCCATGATAGAGTTCTTATTTCTTTATGTGTGTAGTATTCCTATGACAAAATTCATGCTGACATTAAACCAAGGTGCTTCAGGGGACGATAAAGGTGTGTACAATCTTGTATGTTGGCCGTTTGTTTTGGCGATATGACAAATCTTACATTATCGAAGGTGCTACTCTACATCTCGTGTGAGTCGGGGCCAAAAAAAATGTTCTTTCACAGGTACGAGAGTTATATCTTTTGCCAAAATGAGCGACCAATCTGCACTGCGGTTGTCCTGGATATAGCTTCGCGGAGAGAGCATCGAGAAATGCATAACTTTTTGTTGCAGAATAAGTAGACTTTTGCTTTGTAGAACTGCTCATGAGGTTTTTCCCTCAACCCTAATCCGCTACTGTGGAGACGGATATAGGTGTCTTTCATGCGGTTCTGATTTTCGATTTTGTGTTGAATACGAACTGGAAGGATGCTAAGCATTGTACCCAATTAGCGTGGCGCCCTTTGAGTTTATTCTGACGGTTTAAAATTTTTTTAGGAATTCATAATCCGTGAAGAGGGTGAACTCGGTCGTAAGTAGGTAGTGACTCCACTGTTCTAGAGCCCTAACAATGGCATAAAATTCTTTGTCGTAGGTGGAATATTTGCATCGAGTCACATTTAGTTTTTTGCTGAAATATGCAATAGAGTGACCATCTTGACTTAGAACAACACCAATGCCTATGTTGGGATCGATTTGGTTATGTGTGATGAAGTGGGAAATATGATTGTGGCGACCGACTTTACACTCTTACATTTGGACAATTCGCGGGTTGAGATGGAGGTTGTTCTGCATATCTGCAGTATTATGGAGACATGGATGATAGAAATAAGAGCCTAGGTGCTGGAAGGATATAACTTATGAATCTTCTTTAGCAATGAATGGACCAATCTTTTTGGAGTCAACATGGCAACCTTTGTTCAAACCTAGAATTCCTCACTCAATTTCGGCAGTTGCTCTATTCCATATACCTTGTACCAAAAATGAATCTGCTCATTGTTGTGCTCAATTAGATTTGAATGATAGTTTTATTATTAAAAGGTTAGGTGATAGCCATCCCTTCTCTATTTTTATTGATAAGGATAGTTTTTATAGGTCTACTACTTAGTAGACTGTTTTGTTTTTTTTGTTATGGCCTTTGAGGCCCTTTTTCTGAATCTTTGTAATTTTTTCTTTTATAGTAATGCAAATGCACACTTTTCAGGGAAACGACACACATTAATGGTGCAATGCTGACCAACAACCTCGCTGGATTAGGGCTCGTCATGCGAGATGAAGTTGGCATAGTGGACCATGTGGTTGGTAGGCAGATCATCCGATGGGACAGTTCAAAGGTGGAGCTTGAAGTTGGTATTCATTCTGCGTGACTATATTGAGCCCTGGATGTATGAAACTCATGGCATAATTATTGAAGGGGACAATCAAGTTGTGATAGATGTATTTCAGGAAAAATTTAAGACCAAAGATGGCAGCAACAAACAAATGCGGGGTTAGATATCTCCCTCCTCTCAAACTTTAAACAAGTCCTTTTCTTTTTTGCATATAGGGATTGTAACAAATCGGCCGATTTTTTTGTTAGGCACATTTTGGACAGTTCTTTTCACTGGAATTGTCACACTTGTGACAACAAATTTTTTTAGCGTGGTTGAGGAAGATGACAACCATGTCGTTTCTTTTGGGTAGCTTTTATAGCTCTCTTATTTGTATCTTTTGTTTTTACTTCATGCAAAATGAAAACATTGCAAGGAAGCGTCACATTCAACCTTGAATGGACCTTAGCCTTCAAGATGTCAAAGCTGGTTCGGGACCATGTGAATTTCTTTTGTTTCAACAACTCCGTGAGTAAGGCGGTGATAGTGTTAAAGTTGTGAATAACTTGTCAATAGAAGGAAGCTAACCCCAAACAATTGTCGAAGTTGGGTAAGACATTGCGGCGTGGTCCAACTTACGATTGCCCTGATTTTTGTTGGGTTCATTTGTTGTAATAACAGAAATTATATTATGATAAAAAAATAATAAATAAATAATAATAAGAGGTGCAGCCGTTTAGAGAGACGCATCTTTTCGGACCAAACATATCGATATTGTTCGATCATCTCTTCATTCGAACCATCGAACAGAAGCAAACGAAAGAGAGAAAGAGTGGGAGAGATCAAGAGAAGAGAAGTTATTGTACCCTAGCCGAAGAAGGAAAAAGATGCAGGAAATAGTGTGCAGGAAGAAGACGAGAACTTGTTCTGTTTCGAGGCTAGGACCGAAAAAGAAGTCAAAGAAGAAAGAAAAGGTGTCGAGGGCTTAACTGGATTGAGCTGCAACTGATGACGTTGTGTCATCATGTCGCACTTGATTTTGGAGGAAGAGAAGGGAGGAGGAAGGCCAGTCAAACTAAGACATTACATATTCTTTTTACCTTTTTCCTGTTCATTTCTTTTCATTCTTAAGCTAAAACATGTATACAATCTTAAAATAAATTTCTAAAGCATTAAAGAAATCCTTTTTATTAATAAACTTTAAATTTAACACATATAAGAAAATAATTATTTACCTTGATTCAAAGAGTCATTTGAAATATCTATCACTTCGCTTCATTTCTTAGTGCTTAAACTAATTAAATGTGCATAAACTATAAGAATTACATCATAAAGAAACATATATTTAAATATAAAAGAATTATTAAAACATTAGCCTCTTTTAGATTTAGGATTCTGTCTCTTTCAAATTCCAAGGATTTATCAGATTCTTTCACACTTTCTAATCTAAATAAAATATATACTTTAGCATATTATATCATAATTTTAATAATAACATTAGGCTTAACATTTACCTTATAGAATTTTAGGTCGATCTCCTTCCTCTCTGGCCTTCTCACTTCACCAACTCCTCTTTCCAGGCTAAAATTCCTATTTATAGAGTTTTGCTTCAATAAAACTTTGCATCAATTAATTAAGCATACCCTCACGCATATAAAAAACCTTCTCAACACTCTGCGTTGAGACGAGAAGTCGAAGGAGAAGGAATTCAATTAGTCTTATGCTAGCGTGTGCGCGGAGGTAGGGGACGTGTTCATGCAAGAGGAAGAAGAGCCGCGGGCGGTTCTGGATCGAATTGAGATCAAAGGGAGGAGAGAGCTCGTGCATGTAATTAGGGCTTTCGAGCCACGCGAGGGAGAAGAAGAAGAAAAGGCTCCCTCTGTTGTTGTTTAGTTAGGGCAAAGCCGAAGAGAAGGTAAAGTTTTTTACTTAATTAAGTTATTTAATATATTATTTTACATGTATGCAAGTGATTATGAGTTTAATTAAATAGGTGTTAATAGAAAATTATTTGAATCAAAATCGAAGTTATTTAATTTCCAAATTTTACGGGAGGAGTAATAGGAATTTTCTGTGAGAGGGAAAACGAAAATTGTTGGCATCCAAAAGATTTTATGGCACGTTGAATTTTCATTAATTTATTGAATATTTTTTTTATATGCGTGAGGGTATGCTTAATTAATTGATGCAAAGTTTTATTGAAGCAAAACTCTATAAATAGGAATTTTAGCCTGGAAAGAGGAGTTGGTGAAGTGAGAAGGCCAGAGAGGAAGGAGATCGACCTAAAATTCTATAAGGTAAATGTTAAGCCTAATGTTATTATTAAAATTATGATATAATATGCTAAAGTATATATTTTATTTAGATTAGAAAGTGTGAAAGAATCTGATAAATCCTTGGAATTTGAAAGAGACAGAATCCTAAATCTAAAAGAGGCTAATGTTTTAATAATTCTTTTATATTTAAATATATGTTTCTTTATGATGTAATTCTTATAGTTTATGCACATTTAATTAGTTTAAGCACTAAGAAATGAAGCGAAGTGATAGATATTTCAAATGACTCTTTGAATCAAGGTAAATAATTATTTTCTTATATGTGTTAAATTTAAAGTTTATTAATAAAAAGGATTTCTTTAATGCTTTAGAAATTTATTTTAAGATTGTATACATGTTTTAGCTTAAGAATGAAAAGAAATGAACAGGAAAAAGGTAAAAAGAATATGTAATGTCTTTAAAATGATATATATTAAAGGAAATAAAATGAAAGGTAAAGGTTTAAGTCATACAGAATTACCCACAAATGATACTAGCAGGAGATGCAATGTACTCGTGCACGCTAAAGGAATAGTGAAAGTGCACCTTCAAGTGCAATTTGAGGGTACCTTAGAGTACAGTTTTGACAGTGTCTTTGTACACATTATTGAGGGTGCCTTCGAGCACATTTTTTAGGATATATTTGAGTATGACGGTAATGCTGTTATGACTTTTAAAAAGATTAAAAATGATAAATATTTAAAGTGAAATCTGAATGGATAAATTAAAGTTTTAATGAAAGTCACTGTATTTTCGTTTGGTCATTCAAAAATAGCATGTAATCGCATAAGAAATTTAATGCATATTAGATTAAAATTACTCACAAAGTCAAACTTACTGTTGAAGTTAATGTTTTCTTTCAAAAGAAGAAAAACTTTGGAGGATATGTCTAGTAGGAGAGACTTGGATTATAAGAAGAACACTGCTACTGATAGGCTTGGATAGGCTTGAGTTTATGACATAGCCTTATTTTTTTTTTTTTTATTGTTTGCTTCTGTATGGAGACACTTTATATATTAGTTTGAGATATTTTTCGATTATGATGTTGTTTCTAGATGGTTAAATTTTATTGAGCTTTGTGGATTAGCGGCTCATTTACATATATTGGAAATTTTTGAAATTTTTTAAAAGTAAAACGAAATGTTAATACCATCTGACTGTAGTTTCCGTCTTAATTAATTATAAGCACCGGATAGAATCGTGACATTTTTATTCCCGTGCTAGACACAATGTAGCCCAAAAAAATATTTGGTTTGTAAAGAAATGACACTTATTAGGGTGGGCGTAGAGTTGTTCGGATCGTAAGACCTCAAGCACCGCCCATATGTGTTGCAGGTGGTCTTCTCCGGATCTACTGTAAATCAAGATATCATTGAAGTGGACCACCATAAATTTCCCAATATGAACTCAAAAAACTTGATTCATTAGGCGCAAGTTGTTGGGCGTGTTGGACAGGTCGAAAGGCATGACTATTCATAAAGGTCGTCTCGTGTCTTAAAGGTGGTTTTCCACTCATCTCGCGGTTGCATTCTGATATGATGATAACCACTCCGTAGGTCAATTTTTGAGAAGACATGGCACTGTACTATTGATCTAAGAGATCGTCGAGCCATCAAATGGGAAAACGATATTTGATTGTAATTTTGTTGATGGAACGATTGTCAATGCACATCCGCAAGGAGTCATCTTTCATAGGCATAATGAGGGCGGCGACAGCACATGAATTGGTGCTTTTGCGTACTAATCCTCTCTTAGCAAGATCTTGTAATTTACATTGGCGTACTTCGTACTCTGCAATAAGCAAAGAGGTCTATTTGGTAAAACTGACCCTGATATTAGGTCGATGACATATTGGATGTCTCGGAGTGGTGCTAATCAGTCTTGGAGATCATCGTTCATGATGTCTTGGAAATCGTGTAGGAGTGATTTAAGTTGTGTGGGTATCTCACTATCTTGGTAGGTACCTTCTAGGAGGATCAAAGCTAGTGCTATCGGTGCATCGCAAGCTAATTGCAAGAAGGTCGCCCGTGATATTAATGCATCTTCGGTGTTGATCGTGACCCGCGCATCTTTTACAAGCAATGGAATGATGTGTTTTCCATCGTTTTTTAATGTATGTGTTTTTGAAGCCATTGTGTTGTGTTTTCCAGTCGAATTGTCATGGTCTCAAAGAATGTGACATGCATGCATTGGGACTCATCACACCACACTTGCTCTTGTAGTTGGTTGTCGATGGAGAATTCGAATAAGCATTTTTGAGCAACGTGAATCTCATTCATTTTTTAATTCAGGTGAGACTAGGATCGGGGATGTTTTTAAGAGGCTAAACCTAGCTTCTTAACCATTATGGTGGAGACAACATTTTCACAACTACCATCAACGATGATTAAACTACAGATTTTACGACTGTTCATGTAGTATGAAAAATGTTATGTCATAGCTATGAAGGTCTCTTTCAGGTTCGAACTAGAGGATCCTCCGTATGACCAATAGTTCACATTCATCCTCAGGGAGAGTCAATGCTCTTCTGAAGTATTTTCAAATTGGGCTTCCACAACAATGCCTTCTTCAATAATTGAGACAACGTGGGTAGTGGGGCAACTGGCAGTGTACCCATGGCACCTAAACATTTTGTGCGAGAATTGTCCCGGAGGAACTTCTCTTTTGGGTTTTATGTCGCTTGGGGTGGTTTTCATTGTAGTGACTTGCCAGCTTTAGTCAATTTTTTGTCGATAGGTGTGATTTGAGGTAAAGGTTCGTATGTCGACCGCTGGTAAAAGGAGTTTTAAAATTTGGCTTGCTTTGTTGTCGTTCTACTTTTAATGCGAGTATGAACATCATTAAGCGTCAAGTGTAGTTGGAGTTGTACAATGTTGCTAATCGCAGGTTTTAAACCCCTGAGATAGCTAGCTATTGTATGCTCCTCTTATTCAACCCGGTCACACTTCATCTGAGGATGATCGAATTTTGTTATGAATTCCTCGACCGATAGGTCACACTATTGTAGTTTGTGAAGCCGAATGAACATGTCCTGGAAATAGTGGGTGGGAAGGTATTTCTTTTGCATTGCTTTCTTCCCTTTGGCCAACTTAGTGATCTTATTGTCCCCGTCACATTGTCGTTGTTGTTGAAAGCTATCCCACCATAACGGGTTCTTAAGTTTTATAGCGGCAAGCTTAACTCGTTTGTCCTCGGGTACCTCCTTATAATCAAAGATGTGTTCGATTGTTTGAAGCTAATCGATGAAGTCGTCGGATTCCATGCTTACATTAAATTCTAATAGGTCAATCTTGATGTTGAAATCGCAATGGACGTTGAGCGCGAGCAGCTCTCGAGGTGTCCTGTGATAGTGCATATTCAAACGATATGGGTTATATTCATCATCATTATCATCTTCGCGGTGAAAAGGGTTTAGGTCGTCGTCACGGTCTCCTCTTCGACTCTCAATGTCACGGTCGAGAGTAACATCAACTCAAGCTCCGTTGATCATCTCGACCAATCGTTGTTGTAAGTGTTGGATCTCTCGTTTTATTTCTTCCCGAGTTGGGTATGGTGCATATCGACCTGGCGGCATGATAGAAAGTGTTGCGGCAAAGAGACGAGAGCAAGAAGGAAGAGAAGGCAAGAAGAGAAGGAACAAGGGAGGAACAGAAGAGAAGAAAAAAAAAATTTGGGTAAATGGGTGGTGGGGGATACTTGGGAACCTTAGGGTAGAACTATGGTTGGGCTGGCTCTAACAACAAATAATATTGAGTCAACCCAAACCACGACTCAAAACGACACAATTTTATTGTTGATTTTGAAGGAAAGAACAATACAGGCTCTTGGACAAAAAACAACACATGTGAACAATATTATAAGTAGTCACTCAACAAACAGTAAAATTAGTAATACAAAGAGCAGAAACAGTCCTGATTAGTGTCGAATGTTGGTGGAAGCTACGTCGAAATGTTGTAGAAAGTGTTGTCGGCGAATAAAAGGATGTCGGACCGAACTTCAGTGTTGGATGAGTGTCGAGAGGGGGGCTGTCGGCGATGTAGCTTGTTGTAAAGGGCGTTGGAAGTTCCTGGAGGTGTGGCGGCTTACAGAGGAGGCGCAGCAAGGGGAGGCAACGCCCGGAGAGGGGTGGAGTAGAACCTGGAAGGGCTGCAAGGGTTTATGGGAAGCTCAGAAATGGATTGTGATGCCTTGAGAGGAGCTGGGAGGGAATGGTGGCTCCTGCAATTTAATGTTGGGTAAGGAGCGAGGTTGACCTGCTGGCTAGAGCGAGGGAGTGGCAGCAGCGAAGAATGGCGTTGGGAGAAGGAGACAGAGAGTAGCACCACACCGCCGAAGGATACAACTGTAGCACCACACCGCCGAAGGATACAGCCCTCGTAAGCAAAAAAACCCAAGAAATAATACTTGAAATCAGAAAATCAACCATCAATTAGGGCTTAAACAAAACACATACAATTATAAAGAAGCCTGGTAGAGGAGAGGTTGCAACGGCTAGGAGGAGGAAGGGACGTTGCAACGGCTATAAGGAGGCAGAAGATTAGGGCACGGAAAGGACAAGATTGCAGTCGAGGAGAAAGATCGTACAGTTTTAAGAATATTTGAGCCGGTCTGATCCATGCTGGACCGGTTCAAAAACTCACGCCCGGGCGTCAGCTACCCGTGAAAAAAAGGCAGCGGACAGGGACTGTCTCGCAGCAATTTTGCTTAGGGAATTCAATTTTAGTGATTATTCTAAGTTTAGATTTATGTGTGGAGTGTTTCCCTTATTCTAGGTATGTATCAGAGGAGGTAATGGTGCTCTGGCTTGTATCCTACTCTGAGATACCATTGTATCTTTTAACCTTTTCATGCCCAGCCCTCATTCCACCCTCATTTTCCTGTTAATCTCCAATATAAGTCATTGCCTTTTTCTATTTCTTCCCTTTTTAATTTCTCTCTTATTTTACAAGCATTGTCTATTTCTAGTTATTCCCTTTTTAATTTCTTTCTTATTTTACAACATTGCCTAGTATAAGTTCTAAGTATATATGGGGGTGTTTTGCTTAGGGAATTCAGTTTTTGGTGATTATTCTGAATTCAGATTTTTGTATAGAGTGTTTCTCAGTTCTAGGATTGTATCTGAGGAGGTGATGGTACTTCGGCCATATCCTACTCCGAGATGGTTTTGTATCTTCGTCTTCTTCCCTTTCCTTGTCCAGCCCTCCATCAACCCTCCTCAACTGCGAGCCTCCCAGCATTGCCCAGCCACCACCAGCCTTCCCGCCTGCTGTCCTTTCTTCCCACCTGCTGTCTCGCCTCCTCAAACTGTTGTTTCACCTCCCCAAACCAGCCATCCAACATCAGCACCTCTCTACCACTCCAACAGGTCTCCACCTTATTGTTGTCCACTAGGATTCCCCATTCCGTAGTTGTCCTGCCCATCGACCACCTTCTAGCAGCCTTCCTGCTCGTCCAACAACTGCCCGACTCTCCCAGCAGCCATAGTCCCCCTCCAACTGCTTTGGTCGGTCGGCCCTCTCCAACAAGTTGTCCTTTCCCTTTCGGTTGTATCTTCCAGCCCGGGACAGCCCTATTTGCTCGTCTGCGCCACCTCTATTGGCTACCCCGTCCTGTCTAGTAGCCACCCGCACACGTTGTTGTTGTTGCCGACACCACAACCACTTGGGCCCCTCCGCTGCCGCCCACATCCGTTAGCCTCCACCACCTGCCGCAGCCTTTTCTCGTCACCATTCGTCCCACATTCACCTCTGATGTTCACGGATACTTTCTCTAGAGGGACCACAGATTGCGTTAGTCTTATTTCTTCTTTGTTTCTTTGTTTGTTCCACTGTTATGTTGAACTTTGCTTGTACTTCACTTGCGTGTGTAATAATACTTGTTTATCGTTGTCGTAGGTTACGTTAGTTCTGGTATTATTCGGTTTTGTATTGCAGGCTATCTACTTCGAATTTGTGGATCGATATTTCGTTTTGTGTATATGTGATGCTCTTTGCATAATGTTGTAAGTTTAAGTGTGAGCTTTGCAAATACATAAGAATTGTTTTCTATATATATTAGTTCAGAGGAATGTGTGCTCTGCATGCAATTCTTTTTATGTCATATGATTGGGGTTGCTCTGGTTGGATTTTGGTAGGTAGTAGTTGGGGTTTGGTTGCCAATTGTTAGGTTTGCTCTAACTTTGTTGGTATTTGTAGGCAAATTTGCTATGATTTTGGGATCTTTTGGTGTGCAACCCATGCTATGTAAATGGAATTCATGGTTTGATAATTTGTTTTGGATTAATTTCTTCAATTTTGCACTAAATTTTAGTAGAGATGTTATCCTTGGAGGATTTGTCATTCACAATCCATGTTATGTGAGTAGGTTCCTTATGTATTCATATATCTATAACGTACATTTTAATTTTTATATAGAAGTCATTTTATCTATGCATAAAAAGGTGTATTCACTTTTCAAAGTTGAAATAGTGATCTTTTTGATGTGATATGAAAAGCTTTAGGTGATATAAATACAAAAAAGGTTAGTTTTTTGATAAGTAGACACATAAGAATTAAGCAGTGAGTAAATGTCCAATCTTGTTTACAACTAGGTTGTGTGATATGAAAGTTAAAAAGGTATTTTTATTGTGTGATGGGAATGAATTTACATACAACCGTTCAATTTCTACTTATTATTTTATCTACTAACTAGGTTTCAATTTATACACATTTTGTATGCTAAAATGGAGCTAATTTTGATTTGATATGGAAGATTTAGATGTGGTACATGTTAGAAATCAATTTTAGGTGTTAGATAATGTAAATGCATACCAATTGGATGGTATGTATGTAAATGCTCCTAAATACTATGTTATTTTTAGGAATAGGGGTGGTGTGTATGTAAATCTATGCGCATTAGTGGTTGTTCAATCAATATTTGGATGATTTGCATAGAAACAAGTCAACTCTTATGCCTTCATATAACCGTTTCTCTTCCTTGTTGCTGTGATTTTCGGCCTTGTCTGCATTTATAATTATATGTTTTTGTATTTAGTATGGTAATGACACATTGCAAGATATATATATAATGTTGGCTTCGATGGTGATGTTTTTTACAATGTTATGTAGAGCAATAACGGAAAAAAACAAATAGTTTAACCGATCACAATTGGTGTTTACTATTTAAAATGTGGTGCGGATTAGTTAATGCTATTTTCTCTTCCATATTTCCAAAATCTAAGTTTTAAGGCTATAACTTTATAATTGCATATTTTTCTCATATATATTTTATTGTTGAATATGTCCCTAATATTTTTTTGTTGTTCTATTGCATATATAGTCTAATTTATAGATTAAGCATAATATATTACAATATCAGAAAAAATGAGTTCAAAGTCATCACATGCTTCAAGAGTAGTGTCGTCATTTTGATATGTAGTGTTCCATAAACACATCAGAAAGATAAAGCAGCTATGAGAAGAGATTATTGTTGTTCTAAAAATAAGACATTTGAATATTGCAGATTTTTTAATCAGCTGATGATATGGAGGAATTCACTCTAAATGGTGAACAAGCCAAGAAAGATGTTATAGACAAAAAAGTTATCATGAATACTTGATCGTTTGGACATGAAAGAAAACATCATTATAACATTACTTATTATAATTTTAATTATTGTAAAATTATGTGTAAAGTACAACAACAACAACAAGGCCTTAATCCCGCTACTCGAGGTCGGCTACATTAATCCTTTTTCTCCATTGTGTCCTATTTAGTGTCATATTTTCATTTAGTTCTAATAAATTAAGATCTTTTTTTATACAAAAAGCCCAAGTCTCCCTAGGTCTACCTCTACCTTTCTTAACATGTCGAATCTAAAGCATTTACTCTCCTAATCGGATCATTAGATAGTCGACGCTTAAAGGTCGACGCTTAAAGTAACCAAACCCTCTAATTTTGTCCGTCACAAGAGCTACACCAACCCTATCACGGATATCATCATTTCCAACCCTATCACGG
>NW_018237447.1:220070-273657 GCF_001263595.1 Phalaenopsis equestris | reverse complement strand
GGATATATTTATTTCGCATTTTGTCTCTAAGTGTAAAGCCACTCATCCACCTAATCATTCTCATCTCGGCAACACTTAATTATGCTTCTCTTTTAAATTTTAAATGCCAACATTCAGTGCCATAGAGCATTGCAGGTCTCACCACTGTCTTATAAAATTTTCCTTTCAATCTAAGTGGTACTTTTCTATAGCACAAAAGGCCCGAAAAATTCCTCCTCTTCAACCAACCAACTTGAATTCTACTATCAACATCCCCTTCTATATCACCACCGCTTTGAACAACAAACCCGAGATATTTAAATCGTTCACACCTTCTAATAACTTGATCACCCAAAGTTACACTTCTGTCATTAAAGCTACTACTACTAAAATTATATTTCATATATTCAGTTTTAGATCTACTCAAATGTAGACCTCCATAATTCAAGTTTTTACTGGGCTTTTTCTCTGGGCTTATCCACGAGAAGCATATCATCAACAAAAAGCATACACCAAAGTACATCCTCCTGTAAATATCGAGTAAGATCATCCATAACTAAAGCAAAGAGAGATGGGCTTAAAGTCGATCCCTGATGCAATCCAACAGAAATAGGAAAATATTTGGTCAATCCTCCTTCCTCCTTCAGTTCGAACACAAGCCTAGCATACATATCTTTAATGACTTTTGAATATAAGTCATATCAACACATTTCTTCTCGAGAACTCTCCAAAGGATATCTCTTGGAACCTTATCGTAAGCTTTTTCTAAATCAATAAAAAAAAAATGTAGATTCTCCTTATTATCTCTGAACTTCTCCATCAAACCTCTCAATAAATGTATAGCTTTCATAGTAGACCTGCCCGGCATATATCCAAATTGATGATGAGAAATCTTTGTAATATGTCTTAACCTATATTCAATTACCCTCTCCATAATTTTAAAGTACGACAAATCAACTTAATTACTCTATAATTTGCACGCTCTTGTGCATCGCCTTTATTGCTAAAAATAGGGATCAAAATACTCTTCCTCCACTCCTCAAGCATCTTTTTTAGTTTTTAAAATAATATTAAAGAGTTTAGTAAGCCAAGAAACTCCCAAATCTCCTAAATATTTCTATACTTCAATTGGGATATCATTAGGTCCTACAGACTATCCACCCTTGGTTTTCTTTAAAGACCATCAACTTCTTTTTTACTAATGCGACGGTAAAAATGAAACATTTTATTATTATTAATGATATTAAGATCACTAAGGTTGATCATATTTTCAGAAACTTCATTAAAAAATTTATCAAAATAACTCACCTAGAATATCTTTTTCTAATAAAATCACTTTTTGATTTTCAATTTTAATATACTTTACTTCTCTCTTTGTTTGGCTAGCTTATACATATATTTTTCACCTTCCTTTGTATAAAATTATGTGTAAAGTGATATCTTACAATTGATGTATTGAGAAATTGGACTTCTAACATTTTTTTTTATACTATAGAAGTTATTTCTATTATTCTGTTATAATTATTTTGAAAATTGCAGTCATTCAGTTATTTTACATCTATGAGGGTATAAATATCTTATTTTTATCAGAAACAGCTACAGCACTGTAACAGACTGACCTTCACATCAACAGTAGTATTTTGACAGCAGTTGTGAAATTGTTTCCTGTGAAGCTGCTTCTTCAAAAATCAGCAGCTACCCTAAACGCACCCTACCTGTTATAGCAATCCTTATACACTATCTAGAAGCCCTTGATCAGTGTGAGTGGCTTCCTTTGGGGTATGATTTTTATGCTCAACACGTGACCATAGCTGACAAACAAAATTTGCTTGAATTTATTGGAACAAGAATTTTAAAGTTGAAATTTTGTTGTTTGTAAATACTAGGGTAGTATACTTAATATACTTGCTAGAACTTAATTAAGTTAAATTAAAACTTGTAATATTAAGCTTGATCTTGGAGGAATCTGAGGAGTTCTTTATTTTAGATCCTTTGTTAAAAATAGGAACTATTACACAAAATAATTGACAATTATGTGATGAAATAAAATTCAGTTTTTTTTCCAATTATTGCTTTTGCAATTTATCGGAGCTCATCCCAAGTCTTCACTCTTCCGTATAAAGCCTGAATCTTTCACTTGGTAACTTTTATCTTTATTTTTTCTACAAACTTGTTTAGTGATTGATGCATATCTGATTAAAACTTTGATAAATTAGATTGTATCCAACATCCCTCTTGTGGTATGAATTTCAGTCGTTACAAATTGGTACGTTAGCTCTCTGGTCATTTTTGACAAACTTTATATTATTGTTTAAAAATAATGAATTATAAATGCTGATTTTGCATTAATAGAATCAATCCTTGCTTAAAACAATAGTTGAGAATCCATTAATTATGACATTTTGAGTATTTTAGCATACATTTCACCAAAGATTAAAATTTTGAAACCCTAGAACCTAAGGCATACCCCATCAATAAATTGTCCTTTCATACTGTAAGCTAGAGGGTAGAACTTCTCTAGTAAATAGTCCATTCGATTCAAAATATTCATACAAAGTGCTTTGATATACGAAACTAAGATGACCAATTGTAGAGAAAAATAAAATGAAGAAAAGAATATGATTATTTTTTTTCCCAGATTTACGAAAGAACATCAAATAAATTGCAGTTTTCCTTTCCAACAAATCAAACAAGCCCATCATTTTTTCTTTTGAAACGATTTTTTCAATTTTTCAGTTTCAAAAATTTTTATAGCAACCAATTACCAAACAAATAGCAAGGGGTAATTACCCTAGAACCCTCTATCAATATCCATACTACGTAAAGAGTGACAACATATTTAAATTTTCAATAAGCTACAAGCAATCGAGACATAGAATCTTGCTCAGAGATGCAGCTTAATTTAATTTTTTTAAATTTATTTTTGAAAGATCACAGCCATTCATCATAAACAAGCTAACAGCACGCTACGTGACACCCTTAATTCATTAAGTGCATTAATCATTCAAAAATGAAAGCAAAAACTAGGAAGAAGCCTATTAAACTCGCAATAAACTATTAACTCAAGTTCTGTATACATGAGAGTTAAGACAGAAACGAGCATATCAGAATATGATTATAAACTGACAGAAAATAGACATTCTGGTGCATAAAAGAAACTTACTGGGCACAACTGAAGTGACATGAAAACCAATATTTACAACAATTCCAGAAGTACGTTTTGAAGCATACAAGGCCAATACAGCCTGCAATTTTACGTAAGAAATAGCATCAGTGATTAGATACACAACATAACAAAGTAGAATAAGATTTCATAACATCAGTGTGATCAAAGACACTAGTAAAATAACAATGCTGAAAAAGATTTCATCTTCAGTTGTCCTAAGCATAAGAAATTTAATTTACATGCTGAGAGCAGTAGCATAAGCACAAAAATAGAGACAGCTAGATCAATTGGATTTAACCAGTGTTCTTGAAGATTATGCTGCACACAAGCCTAGGCTCTCGCGCAAGCCCATAGCTCCATAAAAATCTATAGAACGGGCAACCATTACAAAGGTATGCCTAGATGATCATCTAGTCTTATGGGCCATGCAATTGGGCAAGCTCCTCACCATTGTTGAAGATATGAATGCTAAAGCTTCGTAAAAAGAAAATTGAGTCAGTTTTCCATGATGTTATTTTGAAAAGATGTGATGTGAAAGAGACGAGATTTCACAAAATAGAAATACATACTAGAAACAATTTGACTCAATATGGATGAAAAGCTTCAAGTTCTAGAGCAGCAAAAGTTGATTATGGACAAGAAGCATAATGTGATTGATATAGAAGAGATGGAAAAACCAGTGATCAAAAAAAAAAAAAAAAACAGAACACAAGTGATGAAAATATAGATTAGATGGTAATGAAAACTAGATCATCCCTGGAAAATAGTAACTTAGTGTGCTCGTGTAAGATTGCTTATTTATGGACAATTTATATTCCATGCTTAGTCAAATGTGATGAATATTGCTTCATAGTCGTAAAATAGTCATGCTGTTTAAAATTATTTTGTTAGTGTAAAAACATTTGGATTGACTTGGGTTAACCCGTGTATGTTAAGGTTTGATTTGGATTGACCCTGGTTGAATTGGGTTGACCAGGTAGAGTAGGGTTGGGTTTGGGCTGACCCGGGTAGGTTGGGGTTTATCTGAGTTAACCCGGGTTGACTTGGGTTAACCCAACTAGATTTGGGTTAGGTTAGGCTAGACTTGAGCTAGAACGAGTCTAGGTTGGGTCAGACCTGGATTATGATTGGATTAGGGTAGGCTAGACCTGAGCTAGGTCGGGTCTAGGTTGGGTCAGATCTGGTTTGGGTCAGGTTCAGGTTAGGTTCCGGTTAGGTTTGGCTAGACCTGAGCTAGGTCAGGTCTAGGTTTGGTCAGGCCTGGATTAGTTTTGGGTTAGGTTAGGCTGAGTGATGTGTGGATTGGGTCAGACCTAGGTTTAGGGTTTATGTTAGGTTGAGTCAGGTATTGGGTCAGACCTGAGTTAGGTTTAAGGTTTAGATTAGATTGGGTGTCAGGTCTGGGTTGGGTAAGACCTAGGTTAGGTTTAGGGTTTGTGCTAGGTTGAAGGGTTTGTGTTAGGTTGAGTCAGGTCTAGGTTGGGTCAAACCTGGGTTAGGTTTGGGTTTGGGCTAAACCATTTTAGGGATTAGGATTAAGTCGGGCTCAGGTCAAACTGAGTTGAACCCAAACCCAAACCCAAGCCTAATCCAAGGCTATCGAGTTAGCCTAACCGACTCTTAAAACAATAAAACTTAAACTTGACTTAATAATATTTAAATAGAGTAATATAACTAAACTTAATAAGATTTAAATAGAGTAAAAAGACTGAGGCGGTTGACCAAAGGAGAATAAAGTTCACAAAAGAGAGCAAAGGAGACACTTCGACACTACACCTTGCACAGCTTTCTGCCCTCTGCACTACACAGCACTGTGGATTGCTCTACTGTCTCTTATGAATGAGGCATGAACAGTAGCCCTTTATAGGCGTCAGCGGCTATCCTGAGTCGTCGATCAAATGGAAAATGGAGTGCCCAGATTACTCCGGCGGTTTCCGCAATTGCGGACAGTTGCCGACTATTTTGATCCGTTCGATTGAATGGACAGTTGTGATGTCGATCCGTGGACGAAGGTCACAGATCAGTGATGTGACCGAGAGAGAAATGAAAGTAGGGTGGCATGACCACGCCTAAGCTGGGGCATGGTCATGCCCCATGCCTGGCGTGACCACGCCAAGCCAGGAAAAGAGGGGCAGGTGACTTTTTCTTAGGGCTCAAAGACACTAGGACCTTTCCAGAAGCTTTATATGACTCTGGAAGCTGCATTCGACCAAAAAATGAGGTCAACAAGATTCAGCTTAGCGGGGTAACCATCAGCAGATGTCCAGACAGGAGTGATGAACCTCAGCTTTGAAATGTGCTCTAGGAGTTTGAGGGGGGATGAAAATTCTTCAATGGGATCTAAGTCCTTCTCACTGAAGAAGATGTCTCTCATAAGTGGTCGCTAGATAGAATGGCACAATCTGCCAGAGATTTCATCCCAAAATTTAGTTCTCTTCACATGCTTGTTACCCAACCGTCGCACACTAGACACAAGAAGTGAAAGGAGAAGATTTCAAATATAAGGGCTCGTGAGTTGCATTGTGAGAACCCATCTCTTTATGCAGCTCTCGCTTAGGATGTGCCAAAAAAGGATGGTTACTTATTCTACTAGACTATGTTGTGGAATGACAACACCGGCATAATCGACTTGCCAGGGGATTTAACGTCATATCATGAGGACTCAAGTATCATTAGGATTGAAGATAAGAACCAGAAGCTACGACGAATGAGGTCGAAGCTCTCCCAACCCCAAGGGACTGACGCATAGCGGATCTGACGCAGAAGAGTGGTGACATGGGAACGAGGGACATGGGAGTCTCATTGTTGAGCCGGTCGGCTCAATTGAGGCATGTTCAGGGTAAACCCAAATCGAGCGGCCTGGAGACAGAAGTTTGACAGGGCGAGATCACCTTCCCACCCCTTCCTTTTGTATGGGAGTTTCCTTCTTTATTTATTTCCTTTCTTCTTCATATAAGAGTCTATTTATTTGTTATTTTCAGAGTTTAGAGTGAGTTTTACTATGTATTGATTTTATATTCCTGTGTGGAGTCTTTTTCCCCTTTGTGGGTTGTATCCGACAAGGTGGTGGGTTTCGACTATATCCAACTTCAATGTGGTTTGTATCTTCCTCCTTTTTGGCTATCCAACCCTCCTCCTTTCCCATAGCTCGATCGCTCCTAATCCCCTTCCACAGCCGCTGTCGCCCCATCTCCTGCATTTACCCTATTGTTCAACACCTTCCCATCATTACTAACATAGGTTCGGACCCACCAGTCCTTGTTGTCTCCTCCCCGAGACAACAAGCCATTGTAGTTCCTACCGTTTCTGCCCCAATTTCTCGCTATCGCTGCACTAGACAGCCAGCTCCTCTAGCTTTTCCTGCAATTTCTCACTCTACCTTTGCTACCACCACCCTCACTAGCCATCACAATCCACCTAGCAAAACTCCACCGCATGTGGGATGCACTTTTAAGGTGTTGTTTGTGTCGTTTTATGTGTTAGTGATGTTATTTTCAGTTTGTGTTGTGTTGTAACCCTATTTCCCTATTAATAAATTTGTTTTGTGTGTTTCCGCTTTTTTTCCTATTACTTTCTGTATTAATGAATCAAATAAACATCTGATTTGTAAACTAAGAAAAACACTTTATTGCCTCGAACAATCTCCAAGGGCTTGATTTGACAAGTTTGCTAAGACTATAAAACATAATGGGTACATCCAATACAGAGCAGAACATAAACTGTTCATAAAGCATACACAAGAATTTAAGAAAGTTATACTCATTGTATATGTGGATAATATGATACTCACAGGTGATGATGACAAAGAGATTGGGAAGATTAAAGAGAATTTTGCCACTAAATGTGAAATTAAGGATCTAGAAGCAATAGATACTTTCTGGGCATGGAATTGGTCAGGTTTAAGATGGGTATTATGATATACCAAAGAAATTACAACCTAGAACTATTAAAAGAAACAAAAATGTTGGGGTGCAAACCTGTTGAGACTCATATGAATTTCAAAAAATATTATTGTTAGGGGGAGAAGAAAACAGTGAAAAAAGTAGATACCAGAGATCGATGGCAAAAATTATCCACTTAACATACACTAGATCTGATATCGATTACTCAGTCGACATAGTAAGTCAACACATTAATAGTACAAATGAAGAATATTTGGAGATTTCTTAAGAAAATCCCTGGCAGAGGGTTATTGTTAAAGAAATCTGACAACAGAGAGGTGGAGATGTACACTGATACTAGCTAGGCAGAAGAACTGCGGACAAAAGACCCGCCTCTAGGTATTGTTCCTATGTCTGGAGAAATTTTATCACATGGAAGAGCAAGAAGCAAGCATTAGTCTCTAGAAGTAGTGTAGAATTTGAGTATCCAGCACTTACTTTAGGAACTAGTGAAGGAATGTAGATTCAATGGGGAAATAAATGAGTTTAGATACTCCGCAGTCAATCCAATAAAGATGTTTTGTGATAGCCAAGTCGTCGTTAGTAATGCAAAGAATCTTATGCATCATGACATGACCAAGCACATTGAGATTTAAACCTTACCCTTGCACTTTTTTTTAATCATAACCAACTTATTTACTCCACAGTCAATGAAGACATTATTTACTTAATCTACATTCTAACTCATCTCCAAGTTGTTGATGTATTTACTAAATCTCTACCTCCATAAAAGCTTTGTCTTTAAACATCTATGAACCAGCTTGAGAAGTGTGGAATTATGAATTTTCTATTTTAGATTTATTCTCGTTTTGTCCTTTTTTATTATGTTATATTTCTTTTCTTTTGTTGGTTGTACCTTTAGCAGGTTGTAATGGTAGGACTAGCTTTTACTATTTATATAAGAAGGAGAGTTGTAATTTCATCATTAAGGAATAAGAGAATTCTTACTCTCATATTGTCCATCATGCACTACCAAAGAAATTTCTTTCTTAAAGCCATTACTTATTGATTTATCAAATAAGTATTTCTATCTTGATAACTTCATTTTTAATCGATATACTTATTAACTTTAATTTTGAAGCATCTAACTTAAAAAAAAAAGGGCAATGCAAGAATGTGAGAAAATAAAAAAAAAATTGAAAAAAAAAATATTAATTCAAAAAGAAAGAAATAAGTTAAATAAGTTGGTTATGATTAAAAAAAAGTGCAAGAGTAGGGTCCCCATGGCAGAGCATAAACAAATGCGCACAAAAGGGTTCTCTTTTTAAATGGAATAGCTCATGAAAACTAGATGATAGAGTAAAGCCTGGCCCCACTCAGCCACCTTAAGGCTCTAAGTTACTAACCTAAATAATAAGAAGCGCACCAAGAGAGAGAGAATAGAAGGAAATATATCATCACTCTCTCTCTCCCCACCCTCTCTCTCTCTTTCTCTCACTCCCATACACACACAAACACAAGAGAATGACATTTTATTGTAGTCATACACAATAATGATATTTTAAATGCATTTATATTGACTATTACATCAAGCTCTGTAAAGACGAATGAATTGGTCATGAATAGCAAAAGCCCGTGTTTCCAAGTTCAGCTAAGTTTATTGGACGCCATGATAGGAATAATAACAGAATACATTCATGCTTACAAAAAATGAAATAGCAAGAAAAAATTAGATAAAACACCTGATCAATTGCACAAACAGCAGGTGCATTCAGATCAGCGAGAACTGTATATATTGCTTCTCTAAGTTGTCTTCTAGATGCTCTAGCGGATTCAGTATCTAATAAGGACAACAGAAAAAGATGAACAACTGAGCATTTTCACGAGCCCGTGGCTAAAATAAACTTATGATTATTTGTGATTTTATTAATGTTTAAAAGAACAAAGAAATTCACAAATAAGATATGATAAACCATATGCAACGCCCAAAGAAAAACCGCCAAGCATATTCAGAAATTGAACTTCAACTTGATCAACAAGATTACTAATCCTGAATTCACAGGCAAATTTTACAAGAAACTTTACTAACCATCAGAGTGACAGATTGGTATAGATACAATAATTGGCTGAGATGATGGCTTCACCTGCATCCTGCAATTAACATATCAAAAGAAACCTTAATAATAATGAAGAATGTAAGTTAACTTGTAAGCAATTTAGATAACCAATCAGACAAGCCATCTATCTAGAACGCCATCATTAGACTGTTAAGAAAAATAAATAAGTATTATAGATTACAAGGTAATATTGAGTGTGACACTATTCTAGAGTCAGCACAGAGAGGTAGTGGAATAGCAATAGAAAGAGAATATGCAAGCTGGGTAGAGTTTCAAAAGGGATAAAAAACGTTTGACGGCAATTCAGAGTTAAAACAACGGAGAGAAATGAAATGACGGTTCAATTCTATCAATAGGTTTGACCCTAAGTTAGTCGTATGGAAGAACTTCTTTCATGGTTAACCTTGATTGGTCCCAATGACCTCGAATAGTGGTCTAGGTAATCCATTTCTCTCTCAATGGCTCAATTACATACATGTGCAATGTAATAAACCGTGAGATCTCCTGAACTCAACCTGTGGACCAAGGTTGACCTATTGATTAACATTACCCCAATACCTTTTTATCCAAACTTATTTGGTTATTTTGAACTAATTTATCACATCGATTGGTTGAGCATCTTTCATAAAGGTTAGATCACCAAATCATATAAAAGAATTGACTATAGTTGACCACTGGAGTAGGCTAAATCTCCCTGAACCCTAGCTTGGCCCAATGAAATCCAATTAGGTTATTAGACCCAAACCATGAAACTTGGACAAATTACTTTTGTCCAACACCCCTTTAATATGCCGCAATAAATTATAGATGACCTAATAGAGCCAAATAGACCTTTAATGAAGCTTGATTGAAACCTTCTAAAAAAGCCAAGAACAAATGGACTTATTTAACCATAGGCCAAATCCATAAAATTGATGATTCATAATGACTTAAAAAATTTTAATAAGTCCACCATACCCCAATTGATCATCCAATAAATTTATTTGGCCCATATAAACATAGTTATCATAATGATTTAAAACATTTTAATAAGTCCATCATAAAATACTTGACCCCAATTGGCCCTCCAATAATGTAAATTGGTCCATATAACCATAGTTAACCAAAATTACCATTTAAGACTTGTAGGATCAATTTTACCAGTTCAGGCACATTGAGCCAAGTCAAGTTTGGAGATTCTTTCAATTAATTAAACAAAGGTGACACAAGCTTGATTGACTCTTAACAAAGCCCAATTCATCCGATTGGTTCATTTAACCCAAATAGACATTTCAAGTCAAATTAGTCAATTTAATCATATTGATTGTAACTAATACCTACAATTGACTTGCCCCTATTGGCCCAAATCTTCCTATTGGTTCTCGATTTCTAACAATTAAATATTCATTATTTCGATTTTTAATTATTAAGCAGTACCTAAATAGCATTAATAAATTCAGAGTTTCCTAACCATCTCATTTTAAAGCATTGAGTGCAATGCCATAGTTTTTCAAAATTCGCATGCACAATATATTATGTTAAAATTAAAAACAATCCTATATTTAGAATGTATAGAAAATAGGATTCCAAGAAAAATCAAATTTATGCATTAATGACTTTATTCATGAACCATTTTTATTTGAAACATAATTTTAAACGTTCTTGAACACTCTCTAAATTATCTAACTTTTAAATTTATTTCACTTTTTCCCAATTATTGTAATTTAGCTTTAATTATTAAAAACTTCAAATAATTTCAAAAAAAATAAAAATTTATTGAAACAGTTCATTGCATCTGCATGAGCACGCGTTTCAAAGTTTATGGGAATCACATGTGTTTGCATCAAATATCTGTCAATTCATTATCGAAAGCTTCTCACTTTAATAATATAAAACACATAACTTCATCGATTAATTAATCAAGCCTCTCAAAATGAGAAGTTAAACATTAAACATCCCCAAATATATTGGGAATGTTTCTATATATTTATACTTTTAATAATTTTTGCCCCTTTTTTGATAATGGTGAAAAACATTAAGTATTCACAACCATAACCTTAATATTTGGGCATGTATTTTAACTGGATTAAAGACATCTGAAAATTTAGTTAGCGCAATATGAATAAGGACTGAAAACTTCTTCAAATTCTCCAATTAGAAAATTGAATTTGATCTTTGAATTTGGCCTTTACCTTGGCCTACCATTTGAGTTTAATTTTTCAAATCCTTAAATTTTAAAACATACAATTTCAGTTTTAAAACATCAATTTAATATCTAAATCTCAATTGTAATTTGGGTCTTGCGACTGTATATATCCAGGAAATCCATAGCAATTTTTTAAAAATGGTTTACATAAATTCAAAATTAATTTTTATTTAAAATGGTTTACATAAATCACAACAACAAAAAATGTCTACAATTCTTTGCACACATTTGAGTGATGTTCTAGTTGAACCATGTTGTAAGACCCAAATTTTAGGATCCCATGTAAAGTTTGGCAAATTTTATAAGTAACTCAATTTTCGTACCGCTTAGAATTCAACCGAATTATTTTTTATAAAATTCCGAAGTTATAAGTATAATTACCTTAATTAAATCTTAATCTCCTTTCCTAATCTCCCTAATATTGTCTCTCGAGGTATGAAATGGTTTGATTCGATCGAACGGCTAAAAATTAATGAAGGATAATTTAAGTGTCATACTCCCCATCTTCTGCTCGCGGGCACTATAGCAGCAACGAACGAAAAAAGGTGAAACATTACAAATTTGGACAGCTATAGCATATTCAAATTAACTATCCGCGGGAAAAAAAACATCAGACCACTAATAATTCAAGGACAAGGACAGACCAGAAACAATTTTGAAGGTAGCCAGTTTAACAAATCTCACTTTTTGGGAAAACCTTCTACTCAAGCAAATGATAAAAATTCAAAACGCATAACTAAGTAACCAGTAAAAGCTCGATTTTTCACAATTACCCCACAAGAAGCCAAATAATCTGAATAAGTGGTTGCAGGTACGTTTATGTTTCAAAATCAATTTGGCACAATTCTACTTGATTCAGGTGCATCGCATTCTTTTATTTCAGATGATTTTGTTGTTAATTTAAATGTTGATATTATGCATTTTACTCCAGCATTGTTTGTTATGATGCTTTCGAGAAGTTATTTTTCTGCAAAAAAAAATGTATCGTACACATTAATATTCATGATTAAAAGCTGCAAGCAGAGTTGATTATCATTCTAAGATGGACTTTTGATGTCATATTGGGGATAGATTGGTTGGTAAATCATTTTGCTATAAATAAATCCTAGAAAAGGTGAGTGACACTCAATTTTCCTAGTGAAAAGTCATCATATATCTTAGGTGATCGAAATGTGCAATCATCTCTGATCAATAGAGTGAAAATTAGGAAGTATTTATGAAGTGGTGAACTAGTAATTATGGCCAAATTAGAACGGCTAAATAAAGATGTGTTGGATTTGAAAAGCATTTCAGTTGTTGTTAAATTTTTATGTATTTCCCGAAAAATTGTTAGGGCTACCGCCAAAACGAGAAGTTGAGTTTGGCATTGATGTGCAGCCAGGTACATTTGCACTTTTCAAGTTCCATACAGAATGGCTCCGAAGAAATTGCAGGAATTAAATTGTAAATTACAGGAACAAATAGATAGGTGTTTTATCTAACCAAGCAATTCACCTTAGAGTGTTCCAGCATTGTTCGTCAAATAAAAAGACGGATCGATGCAGCCATGTATTGATTATAGAAAGTTGAACAAGGTTTATCAAGAACAAATATCAATTGTCCAGAATCAATGATATATTCGATCAGTTAGAAGGGGCTACTATATTTTTCAGAATTGATTTGAGATATAAATATCATCAGATCAAAGACAATGAGGCAGATAAAATAAGACAACTTTTGAGATCAAGTATGATCATTACGAATTCTTAATAATGTATTTTGGCTTAAATAATGCTACTGCTATATTTATGGACTTAATGAGACAAAATTTCAAGTCGTATATGGATCATTTTGATCTTATTTTTATTGATGATAGTTTGTATTATTTTTATTGATGAAATTCTAATTTATTTAGGAATAATGAGGTCATGACAACTATATGAAGATAAATTGAGAGCTGGTGAGACAAAATCAGCTGTATGTAAAATTTTCTAAATGTAAATTTGGTAGAGAAGCATTGAATTTTTGGGACACATTATGAGTGGACAAGAAATCTCAGTTAATTCTCAAAAGGTTAAGCAATTGTGGAATGGCATACTGCAAAAAATGTTACGAAGGTACGCAGATTTTTTATTTGGTTGGATATTACAATAGGTTTGTAAAAAAATTTTCACATATAGCAATGTCGTTGTCCAAGCTGATGAGAAAAGACGTTCAATTTAAGCACAATTTTCAAGAGTTGAGCATTTGACCACTACATCAGTTTTAACTATTCCATCAAGTATAGAGGCATTCCAGATTTACAGTGAGGCTTGGGTTGTGTTTTAATGCAGAATAGAAAGGTGATAGCTTATGCATCCCAACAGTTGAAGACACATTAAAGGAAATATCCCACGCATGACATGGAGTTGGCTACCGCAGTGTTTGCTCTCAAGATTGGTGACATTATTTGTATGACATGAAAAGCGAAGTATTCACTGATCATTAAAGTATAAAATACATTTTCACACAAAAAGAGTTGAATTTCATGCAGCGAATATAGTTAGAGCTGAACAAAGAAAATGATTTGAATATATAGTATTATCATGGCCAATAAATGTAGTTGTCGATGCATTGATTCGTAAATTCTCAGGTAGTGCAAGCTGGATTATCATTTATCATCAAAGTCTGAAGTACATTTTCACACAAAAAGAGCTGAATTTGAGGCAGCGAACATAGTTTAAGCGGATCAAAGACTATGATTTTAACATATAGTATTGTCATGGCCGAACAAATGTAATTGGCAATGCATTGAGTCGTAAATCCACAGGCAGTGCAAGCTGGATTATCACTCAGAGGCCAGAGTTGATTAAAGAAACTGATTTCCTACAGTTCGAAGTTAAAAGACCAGAGATAGTGGGTATTTACATCAGTTGACAGTGCAATCTAATTTGATAGATAGAATCAATGCACTCAGAAAGGTAATAGTGAATATACAAAACTTCTGAAACAATATCAATCCGAAAAGAGGGTTGCTACATTTGATGAGAATGGCGTAATCAAACATATGTTGTAGTTATGGGTACCTACTGATTTGAGAAAAGAAATTCTACATGAACCTCATCATGCAGGCTACAAAATTCACTTAGGCAGCACTAAACAATACAAGGACTTTAAATTGATATTTTGGTGGTCATGTATGAAGAAAGATGCTGCTCAATATGTATAACAATGTCAAGCATGCCAGATTGTAAAGGTTGGCATCAGAGACCCAATGAATTGCTACAATCATTATCAAAACCTGAATTGAAATGGAAAGAAATTACTATGGATTTTGTTATGGGATTTTCTTAATCCAGACAAGGTCACGCCAGTATTTGAGTTATTATTGTCAGGATAATGAAGTCAGCTCGCCATTTACCAATCAGGCAAATTAATTTAGTTGAAAAGTTGGATAGATTGTATGTCAAAGAAATTATCAGATTACATGGTATTCTAAAAGTTATTGTTTCTAACATAAATGAAAGATTTACGTCCAGGTTGTGAAAAGGCATTAAACAAGATTTTGGTACACGGTTGCATTTCAACCACAAACCGACAGACAAACAGAAAGAACAATTCAGTTATTGGAAGATCTATTAAGACTTTGTGTTCTCGACTTTGGAGACAGAAGATCAAGTTACAATGACGAGTTCTCCTACAACAAAAGCTATCTGTCTAGTATCAAAATGGCCCCTTATGAAGCATTTGGCAAAAAATGTAGAACTACACTAAGTTGGGTCGCAGAGGGTGAACATCAAATATTAGGTCCTAATTTAATTAATGAAGCTATAGAGAAAATTATATTAATCAAAAACAGATTGAAAGCTGCTCAGGCTCGACAGCAGAAATACTATGAACCAACGCACAAAGCAGTCAAATTTGAAGTTAGAGATTTCATATTCTTGAAAGTAGGGCCAATGAAAGATACAGTTAGATTTGGTCAAAGAAACAAATTGAGTCCTACGTACATCGGTCCTTTAAAATTTTGGAAAGGATCAAGGAAACAAATTGAGTCCTACATACATCGGTCCTTTTGAAATTCTAGAAAGGATCAGTCCAGTTGCGTAAAGATTAGTATTATTTACAGATATGTTAGATATTCCGAGCAAGGGATTTCACAGGAAGAAATTGACGTGCATAAAATTCTAACTTATATTGAATAACCTAAAAGTATTTTAGAAACTGATATTAAAAAGCAAAGAAACAGACAAATTCCCTTTGTCAACATAAAGTGAAAGCACGGGCCTGAAAAAGAAGCGATATGAGAAAAAGAAGAGGAAATATGATAGAAATATCTTTCTCTATTCAAGTCAGAAATTTTGAGGATAAAATTTCTATAGATGGGAGAATTATAACACCCACCTTTGAGATCCCATGTAAAGTTCATCAAATTTTAAAAGTATCTCAATTTTTGCAACCCTCATAAGTCAACTGAATTATTTTTATAAAATTTTATCCATGAAATTAATCAATTCAATATAAAGTACTATATATTAATTATTATTAGATTGGAAAATATAAAATTTTGAAGTTATAAGTATAATAACCTTAGTTAAACCTTAATTTCCTTTCCTAATCTCTCTAATCCCATATCTCTCAGCCTGCAATGATTCGATTCGATTTAACAATTAAGAATTAAAGGGGGATCGCTCGAGTGTCGCACTCCGCATCTCCCCGCACTCGTATTGCACGCTAGAAGGTGTTCGCAATGATTCGATTCGATTTAACAATTAAGAATTAAGGGGGGATCGCTCGAGTGTCGCACTCCGCATCTCCCTGCTCTCGTATTGCACGCTAGAAGGTGTTTGGTTGGGGGCATTGTAGTTGCGGCAAACAGAAAGGTATAGGCGGCCATCTAGGAGTCGCAAGATGCGATCCAAAGCCCCGAGGTGAAATTGGTGAGTATGAATCCCTCTCTCAAGTTATTTAAAACTTTTATTTCTTTCCTCTTGCTTTTGTTTTAATACTTGTCTCGATTTTGTGTGCTTTTTCATTTATGATAGCCTTCGAAAGCACCAAACTGGTGTCAGAAGTGTGAAAAGTGATTTGCAAGCTTCCTTAGAGACTTGAGCACAGAATTAGTGAAGGGGAAGGGAGTTTTGAGGTGTTAGAAAGAGTTGGGAGAAAATTTGGCAGTATTGGAGGGACGAACTTATGTCAAGAAGCTTGTTTGAGGTATGTTTTAACAAATAGGTCGTGTTCTGGGTTAAATCACAATGTGAGTTGGAATTTCATGAAATCCTATGATGTCTATGATTTTCGGGTTGCATGCATTAGGCGGCGAGCTCGAGACGAGCGTGAAGAAACTCATCGTAGAGCTGCTATGTCAAGTCGGGTGGATCCGACGATACCTAAAACTAGATAGATTAGGTATAAAGTGTGATCCATGTGATAATAACTAGGAGTGAAAAAAATCTCAAACTTTTTTTTGTTGTCAGTTTTATTTTAAAATAAATTTAAGAGTTTGAGTGTGTATCATACAAAACTCAACTATTTTTTTTATTTGATATAACTATATATATAAGGAATTGCTCCTCTCATGTGACGTTTTTCATGGTTTATTATTGGGTATGTCCTATGTGGAACTCATATGATTGCACTAGACTCTTAGTATAAATCATTTCTAGCATCTTTAATAAATAGATTAATCAATATGAAATCAACTTTGGAAAAAAATTTTATTAAAATTAATTACATAGCTTAATGCCTTAATAAATTGAAATTTGTTCTCTTTGAATTTATTGGATGAGATATTTACCAGCAATTAAAACCACTAGTGATAACCGAAATTAACCCAGACCACGACAAGTAAACAAAATGTTATTACTGAATTAAACATAGGGAAATATAGTCACACAAACAGAATAGAAATAGCAACAGATTCGACCTAAACGCAATTATGGTTTTATCCCAAACGGGTGGTAGTAAGTTGGGCGGAATGGAAGGGTGGTGTTTGGCAGAGCAAGGGTTAGGGGCGGCACGGGGATGGCAGCTAAGAAACTAGTAGGTTCGCTACTCCTGGACAGCGGTAGTGATGAGAAAAGGGGTTGAAAGAAGACATTGTTGGTTGGGGGCGGCTATCAGTGGAGGAAGGTTGGTTGTTGGATTAGGAGAGGCAGTAGTAAGTGGGAACGAGGGATTGCAAGGCAGCGGTAGGTGGAAGAAGATATGGAAAGTGACAGCAAAGCGAAACTGCAGAAAAACAACAAAGCAGAGTTGTAGCCAGGCATCTGTAGCAGGTACGATGACAGCGGTGGCAGAGGAAAGGAAGTGGTGGAAGGGAAAGTTGAGAATAGTCACCACCTCAGAATAAGATGCAATCGAACCACCACTCACCAATGGATATCCTAGAAGAAAAAACTGTAGACACTAATGGTTGTTCCGACGAGAAACTTACTAAAACTGAAATTCAAATAAACAAGAGCAGATATATAAGTCCTAGGTAGATAGGTTTGGGGCCTTCTGTTGAAATGAGGCGCCAAACCTATGTGGAGGAGCCAGTCGGTTATCCCATACCAGTAGGTCTAGGCGTGAACACGGGAAGTGAATCACACACCAGTCACGCCCACATCACCTAGTGTCAGTTCAAGTGTGAATGCAGGAAGTGAACCCCATGCCCCTCATGGCCGCATCACCTAGTGTTTGTGCACCTTCACAACACGGTCAATATCTCAACACGTAAAAGCCTTTCACTTAATAACTTTCATTACAAAAAATGTTCCTTAAGATAGAACCATCTATTGTTGGTATGGCTTTTTTTTTATAAGCCTAAGAATCTAGAATGTTAAGTAGTAACTGTCATGATCAAAGTAGGATTGTAAGTCCATCTGAGCAAACCTGGTTGCATATATTTGTGCTATTACATTCTTATCTTTCCGTAGGCAAATTTAATACAGCTAAATATTATAATTCTTGCATCTTTTTGGTCTATCGCCTAGAAATCGTCTGATTATGAATCTCTATTTTTCTCCTTAGCTTGACATCACAATGCTAGCTCTTAATGACATAATTCATAGTTGTTCATTGAGCATCTCAAAATTAAGCTAGTATAACTACCTTCATGTCTAAGTGATTTTGAGCTAGATAATCTAGAATGATAGATCTATGAAATTTTAACTACATTGATCTTTTTCCAAAATTCAGTATCCTTACCCATCATCTTTTAGGGCCTTTGAAGCTCATCACGGTTGTTGAATTTTATTACATTGGTTTTCAATTAAAAAGGCAATCGTCTCACTTGATTATTGTAACTGACTCTCCAACTTCTGAATTAAATAGTTTCAAATCATGGATCGCCCTATTAAATAACAATTTTTAAATCATAGTCTCTTCTTGATGTTGACCTAGGCAAATTAAAACACAAACATATTTTCTAGAATCAAGAATGTAACTTGATAGTGTTTTTTTCTTGTAATTTGCCTTACTGCACCATGGGAGATTGAGCAAGCCATATTCTCTACTTCTGGATTAAATAGTTTCAAATTATAGAGCCCTATTAAAATAACAAATTTTAAATCATAGTCTCTTATTTATGTTGACCTAGGCAGATTAAAACACAAGACATTTTTTATAATCAAGAATGTCTCTTGATAGCGTTTTTTATTGTGATTAACCTTACTGCACCTTGGGAGAATAAGCAAGCCATATTCTCTACTTTACTTGAATTTGATAGTGAGATATTGTCTTTTACATAGATTCATAAAATATTTGTTATTCCTACCTCATTGAGTTCAAGTAATTGAAAAAAGTATAACATGAATAATAAATCTACTTTTATGGAATACACTCACTTACTCTCCCTCCAAATATTAATTGTGAAAAAAAGTTCCTCAGTTTCACACATATTCTCTTCCAAAAGACGAGATGGGATGGCCAATATAGGAAGAGTTCAAGGTAGTACATCCCAAAAAATCATGTGGATAAAAGTGCATTATAAGACAACCATAATATTATCATATTTGTTTCCCATAACATATAAAACTCGATAAGCCAGAATATTTAATCACTCAGCAAGATGGGGTCAAACAATTAATTTTGGAAGAGGCCAACAATGCATTCAAGCGACTTTCACCCATAAAATAGCATATGTAAGCTTTAAATGACTAGTGGAATAAATAGCTAAAAAAAGCATTCCTTGAACTAAAAGCAAAATATCGGTTGACAGCACAAAAGATAAAATGATAAAATAATAGAAAGATTAAAAAACCAAATATAAATAGCATCATGATGAGTATAGAAAACAAAATAAAAAATATCGCAAACTTTGACAGTTGTAATGACACTGAGTTCATGAGGAACGAAGCCATGGCATAAAAAAATGGCACATAATGGTGAGCAATTAATGGGGTGGCTGATACAGGGTCGTGTCATATAGACAGTCAATGAAATTAACTGATATAATCTTATCCTATGATGGGGAGTCATCATATAGAACTTTTTTCTAGTGTTGAAAATGAATTAGAAACCACTTGCATCACCGCCTTCACCTTAGTTATCATGTTTCTTGAGGCTATTAAACCATATGTAATCATATATTATATATATTTAATGATGACTAAGATAGAAAATTTAACCTTGAATAGATTGTTGAAAAGAAATGACGAAGTCTTGAATACATTGGAGATTCTATATTACCAAATTCCTGAGAACAATGAAAATCGTAAAGTTGATCAAGTTATAATCATATATAAACGATAAACAAAGATTCTTGGGGTTTAATAGTAGAGAATGAACTAAATAAAATATTAGCGTTGGCATTCATTAAAGGCATACAACTAAAGGCTTATGCATAATAAGCACAAAACTAACCAAAAATGTTGCACAACGTCCAGAGGGAGAGGAATACTTGCTCCAACCATACTTGCAGTAACCAGATCCACCTTCATTAAGTAAAGTAACACAATTACAGATACTCAAATGCTTAAAGAACGCATAAATCAAACAAATATATTTTTGGCAATTGAAGTTAATTTTCATCAGCTATAGTGATCAAGTCGAATCCTTCTTCAGCTTCATTCATGTCATCTTCATCACAAACAACATCAACAACAGCGTCTATAGTTCTAATATTTGTATTTTTCTATGTGGAGCATCCTTCATCATGCATTCATTTTTAGAATTGCTTTAGCATCCATTTTTAGAGCTGCTTTAGCATTAATTTTGGTTACCTAAATCTACGTGAGCTCCTACCATGATACTTTCCAGCTAATAACACTATGCTTCCTACCATAGAGCATTATTAGTGCTTCATCTTCATTTTGTTTTACACCCCAAAACAATTACAATCAACTATCAACTATCAACTATCATATCCTCACTATATTTTAGGCAAAACTATATCTCAAATATAATCATTTCTCACTGAAATTTATAACATTGTGAGGCACGATGTGTTCAGTCATCACTCTTTCGCACTAAGTTTTGTAATATTATGTTAAACTATCTAAACAGCTCCTAACTTTAAGTCGCTTCCTAACACGATGCACTAATTCTAGCTTTCTGCACAATTGGTGCTTCTTCTTTTGTCCTCTAATCATACCCAAATAATATTAATTTCCAACTATCTTACCCTCTTTGATGTCTCTCAAGGAATTTCTCAAAAATACTCTCTTTGTTTCATTGTATTTCTTGATGATAGATCATTTATGTTCAGAATTACAAATATAAAATGTGCAGAAATGCAGCACATCCTAATAAAGTCTTGTAAAACTCCTTCCCATAAGAAAATTCAGCTGCCTTTGTTCAATCACCATTTTGCAAGTTATCATATAATCAATATCTTTTGGAACAATTAGAACGCTTTGACCAGAAATAATACAGCATAATAATGAGTCATCATAATTGCTATGCAACCACTGGGGGAGAAAAGGATATAAAAAGTGCAAGGGGCTCCCACAAATGGGGTGGGTGAGAGTTATAAGAAAAGTTTTTTTAAATATTTTTCAAAATCACACTACAAGTAACCACGTCATAGCACCATACACAACCTTTGAAAAGTATGTAGTAAAATATTTGAAAAAAATAAAGTGCGCAAGACAAAAAAGACAATGATAAGAAAATTCAGATGGGTATACTCCTTCCAAGTAAGCAACAATAAAATATGATAAAATTCCAGAGAACGGTACTGGCATTTTTTATGGTGTTAAAAAATAGTATTATTTCATGTTGTTACACATCAATCGATTAAGAAAAATATTCTTATTTGGGGCATGCAATGAGCCACAACAACCATGCTACACAATTAAAATGAGACTGAAAGATTATCGAAAGTTCGTTATTGAAAAGCATGTGAAGTATAGAAAAATTACACAGGTAAATCATATGGCTTACCATCAATTATAACAGTGCCTGGAACATTCTCGCGTTGTGCATATATATTCATGAAAGATAGCTCTGACAAAGGATCTAAATACATCCTGTAGAGCAAAGATAAACATTAGATGTATGGCATCAAATATTCAAACAAAACATTTTTCTTGAATTAGTTTGACGCCTTTCCTAAAAATTGGATGGATCATGACATATTACTTATAAAGCCATATAACCATACATATGAAAATAAAAATACATCCATATATCTAAGAGAATTAACTCAGAAATTATAAGTTCGCCTAAACAAAAACATGATCAATTTATTTAATACAGCTCAATAACAAAACAAAATAGCTTAAGGAATCAAAATAAATCTATAAAGTAATTTTCATGTTAATAGTTCATTTTATGACCAAATTTCATTTGTTAACATGCAAATAAATAATATTAATAATCCATGGTATCTAAAAGCTCCACATTAGCAGCTCTATTACGATGATAGCATTAACCTCCAATGATTCTTCTATTGTCCTACTTGATGCTTCCCATTACAATAGTCCGTCGACATTTTTTTAAATTCCATTTTGTAACATATTAGTAGATTACTATTACAAATATATGTTTAGCCATACTTTAAATTCATTAGTCACCTCATGTTTCCATACAAATAAACCATCATGCAACCTTCTTGTGTTCACCTTCGCTTCCTTCAACCTTAAAACTCCTCCTTGGGCATTTTGTATAACATGTACATAAGCTCCACAAATTTGTTGTAATGCCCAAAAACAACTTAAGGATCAATTAAAACTTAATTTTGAAATATACCCTGCTTTTTCTCATCACACCATATTCATCCAAACTATTTGTATAAAGTTCTACATTTTGTATCGCTTAAATTATATATAATAATATATACAAATTATTAATACAATGGTTTATAAAAAATTTTAATAAATTAGATTAATTAAGAAAAGTAATCTTTCTTAATCAAAATCCCAACATTGCAACAACCCCCACTTTCTATAATGTGCAGCAGGTAGATAATAATGGATGACAAGTATTTGTTGTCAATGTTTTGAGTAAATAGGTTAATGTCTTTTTCCTTTGCTTTCATTCCAATAAATAATGGTCTGTACAATCTATTTTACATAGTCTAATAATACATAATAATTTGTAATAATACATACTCCTAATCTAAATATTCAGCAGTAGAAAAATATGTACAATTAAGTTACGGAATTTAATTCAGCAATTTAAATAAGTAAACTCTTAATTCTGCCCAATTTCAGTTATTCTTGATTGATATACCCCCTCAAATTGATGTTGGCTGATCAAGAATCATCAATTTGTCAACAAGAAACAGGTGACTCTGCCCCAAAAGGGCCTTAGTAAATATAACAGTCGTTTGAATATCAGAAGAGATATGAGAATGAGAAATAATGTCATTATCATAAGCTTCTAGAATAGAATGACAGTTCACTTTAATGTGTTTCGTGCGCTCATGAAAGACAAGATTAGCAGTAATATGAATAGCACTGGTATTATCTGCATAAAGAGAAGTAGACTCAAGTTGAGAAAAACCAAGCTCAGCCAACAAATCTCGAAGACAAATGGTCTCAGAACAAGCAGAGGACGTAGCACAATATTCAGACTCGGTAGAAGATTTAGACACTCGATCTTATTTCTTTCTCTTCCAAGAAATTAAAGAGTTGTCCAGAAACATGCACCAACCAGTAATAGATCGACATGCATCAGAACAATCAGCCCACTTAGCATCATTATAGATTGTTAAGCAAATAGTAGACTCCGCAAAAAAGATGAGAAGTATCTTTCCAAAACCTAACAATACGTCAAACTGCAGCTAAATGAAGATGTGTAGATGCCTGCATAAATTGACTAACTTGTTGCACAGCAAATGAAATATCAAGACGTGTGATGGTTAGATAATTGAGACTCCCAACAAGTTGTCGATTCATATATAGATTAAATAGAAAGTCATCATCATTTTGTTGATATTTAACATTCACTTCCAAAGGAGTATCAACAGGAAGACCCTCTTGGAGCCTGCCAAAGCAATGAGTTCCTTAATATAGTTATGATTGTGAAGAAAAATATCGGAAGGAGAAAAGTGAACCTCAAGAACTAAGAAATAGGTTAAATACCTCAAATCATTCATGTGAAAAGAACCCTGAAGACACTTCGATAATTGAGACAACAATTGAGTATTGGATCCAGTGATGACAATATCATTAACATAGACTAATAACAACACAATACCCTTGGCAGTCTTCCAAAAAAATAATGAAAAATCATACTGACTTTGAATAAAAGAGAAACTAAGAAGAGTGTTGTGAAACATTTCAAACTAGGCCCGTGGAGCTTATTTCAAGTCGTATAGAGACCATTTAAGCTTACAAATATCATGTGAGGGTGTAGAAATCAAAGCCTGGAGCGGTTATATAGATATCTTCCTTAAGGTCACCATGCAAAAATACATTTTTAACATCCATCTGTTGTAAAAACCAACCTTTAGAAACAGCAATAGATAAAACAAGTTGGACAGTTGTCATCTTAGCCACAGATGCAAATGTCTCTTCATAATCAATCCCATATTCTTGTCAATTGCCAATAGCTATCAATCTTGCCTCATATCTGTCAAGGAAGCCATCAGATCGGAGTTTAAGAGAATAAACTCATTTACAACCAATGGGTTTAACACCTGCAAAACATGAACCAATAACACAAGTGTGATTGTTTAAAGAGCCTGAAGTTCCTCTTGCATGTCTTTTACCTAACAAGTTTCTTTGGTAGCCTTAAAATAAGATGTAGAAACAATCATATTAGTTAAAATTGTAGAAAAATCATATTTATTCAGAGGATGAATGTGTCGAGTTTATCGTCGAAGACTCGTTGGAGCATTTTCAGCAGGGTCGGGAAGGATTGGAGATGAAAGAGCCAAGTGTCGTGTGTAGACAATTTCAGCCTTGAATCGTTTATCAAAAGAAGAATCATCAAAGGGAGGATGTATAACAGTGTCAGATGTCAAAAGATGATACTGAAAATATTATTCATGTTTAAAAAAAAATCATATCCCAAGAGATACGTCATCAATGATTAATCAAGTTATAACACAAAACGTTTTTATGATTAGAACTGTAACCCATAAAGGTACATCGAACAGACTGAGCTGCCAACTTATGACGTTCATGGACAGGTAAATGAACAAAACAAATACATCTTAAGATATTTAGCATGTGATAATTAGGATGTTTACAAAAAATTCGATAGTAAAGAAAATCAAAATTCAATTATTGGGATGGTAAGCGATTAATCAGATAAATTGCAGTAGATAAAGTTTTTTCCCAAAACTTAGCTGGAATAGAAGATTCTAATAATAATGTGTGCGTCATATTCATATGATGATGATTTTTTCGTTCTGCAACTTCATTCTGTTGAGGTGTATAAGGACATAAACATTGTGAGACAATACCCTTGCTATGAAGAAATGTTTGAAACTCATGAGACATATATTCACCACCATTGTCATATCGTAAGATTTTAATACAATAGGAGAACTGAGTTTCAATATATGAAGGTTTGAAACATGGTAAACACTTCTGCTTTGGAATGCAAAAAATAGATCCATGTGAATTTGTTGTTATCATCTATAAATATCATAAAATATTTATACTTAGCATGTGAAATAACCGGCATAATTCCCCAATCATCACTATGAATAAAATCAAAGCATTTATTGGCATGACTTCCCAAAATAGAAAAAGACAATGTCTTACTTTTGCATAGTTTATAAGAGAAACAGTCAACTAATAAGTTTTTATCTGTAGATCTAAAAATATCATTTTGCAACAAATGATTTAAAACAACATTATTTAGATGACCTAATCGTCTATGTCAGATGCCAACCTTATTTTCAACAACTGAAGAAGCTAATGACAATATCCGAGGAACAGTAAATTATAATGAAAATAACCTACACACTTTAGGTCTCTTCGCTATCACCTTCCCCGACACCTGATTCTACAAAACACAACCATCACGAGAAAAGTGTACATCATAATTATTATCCATCATTTGACCAACAGAAAGTAAGTTTGTAGATAATTTAGGAGAAATCAAGACATGTAGGAAGGAAGAGTTAATATCACTAAGTATCGTAATTGGAATATTATTTTCATTAACGACCTGAATATGTTGAGCACCAGTATACGGGCGTTAATTATGCAATAAATCAGATGTGTCATTTATATGGTTAGTAGCGTTGGAATCAACAAACCAAGGAAAATGAACAGAAGTAATTCTTACCTTTCCCTTGAAGACCAAGAGTAAAAAAGTCAGAGAGAATCATCTGTTGAACCATATCTGGTGTGAGAATAGATTGAGTATTACCAGCAATTGTGGATGTCGGACCAAGATTGTGAGAATCGGATACCATAGCATGAAGGACTTGTGATTTGAGGTTTTGAGGCTGTGTAAGACACTTCTTAATAATATATCAATTTTTCTTGCAATACTTACTGAATTTCTTACTACATTGGCTAGCAATATGATCAAATTCTTTGCAGTTGTAACACAGCTTTGTTTCGTTCCCTCGGATCTGGGCAGCATATGCAACATTAACTATTTCTGATGATCCACCAGCTGCATGAATAGTAGCTTATGTCGCCAATCTTTGTTCTTCGCGCAGTAATTCACTAAAACATACATCCAAACAAAGAACCGGATCTCAATTCAGTAGCACAGCCCAAATAATTTCAAATTCAGGTCTGAGATTCATCAAAAACTAATCACGAGGACTCACATAATGAATAACCTGAAAACTAGCTAAATTCTCCATTGACACCATGGCATATATAATGTCAGAATATTCAATCCATAAATTAAGAAAGCCAGAATAATCTTGTTCAATTGAGAGAATGTCTTGACTATAATTACTCGTATTATGTTCCAATTGAAAGCGCCTTGCAGTTTTATTTTGATTGTAGACGCGCTTCAAGAATTTTCACATTTTTTTAGCCATGCCAAAGGATTGTAAATTCTTCGCCAAATGAGCCTCAATAGATCTCAAAATCCAAGAAACAATCTGAGCATCTTTTGTCTCCCATTGACCAAGATCTTTCGACACTGTAGGTGCTGGAGAAGACCAACCAATATAAACCCAAACCTCCTTCCCTTTCAAAAACATCTTGAACTGAAATTCATAAGTTGCATAATTCTTTCCCGTGAATTTGATAGCCAAAATTTCATGTGTTTTCTCAGAAGACATTCAAACAGAATTGTCATTCACAAGTTGATTATCAAGAAAATTGTTGATTAAAATTTATCAACATAAAACCAAAGAAAACCCAAGAGATCCAAAAAAGACCAAAGAAAATCAAATTATTCGGCTTTCTGTTAAGTGAATAAAGACAAGCAGCTCAAGCAGTGCACCAAGGAGCGACGGCTCTATCTGGCAAGATTGGATCGCAGATGCGGACGAGACGGAAGGGATCTTATTCTTCCTCAAATCATGACAGACGCAATCGCGGATGAGGCTTGGATCGTGGACGAGACGGATGGGATCTTTATTCTTCCACGAATCACAACAGACACAATCATTGGGTCATCATCCAACCCGAAGACCACATTAACTATTGATAAGGGTTGGGCCCTCCCAACATAATAGTTATTAATAGTCTTCTGGTATCAACAGTTTCCTACGTTCGGTCGTTGTCTGATCTCAACGGTTCTCATAGTTTCATCTCCTTCTATACCAAGAGTCGGGAATCTCATCGTTCCATATAATTTATAATTGAACGTATTCATGCAATAGTCTACATATAACATCACTTTTGATATTTCTTAAATAATAATTCCTGTAAATAGTATTCATCATAAGCATTTCATATATCATATACATGAATCATAGTAAATAAATATCTGCATGCAATTATTTCATAAGTATTTTCATCAAATTTATAACATGGTAAAATCATGTATCATAAGAAACAAATCAAGTTTTCATTCATACAATATATACAAATATTCATCCATAATATGCAGAAACATTTAAATGCAACAGTGTCAGCACTTAATCTCATGGAAATCTACAAAGAGGTATTCTTCTTAAATTAGCACGAGATTTTTTTAACTGAAATGATAGAGCAGCCTAACGAGTTTTCCCAAGCTCGCCTTGAGCACACCGCCTAATATAAACAACCTGGAATTCGTAAAAATCTTAGGGTCTCATGAAATTATAGCTCATTTCGTGATTTAACCACAAACATAACTTTCTCATCTCAAATAGGCTTCTCTACAAAACTAGCTTTTCTCTGATACTTCCAACTTCTTTCGCATTCCTCCTATCCCCTTACTTCGCTAATTTCCGACTAAATTCACATACGAATGCATACAAATTAAGTTTGTAGTCTCCGACACATGCTCGCCTCCTGCTACGGTAGTCGAAATTGAAGCTTATTGATTTGTGGCAAACATCAAAATGAAAACGTAAGGAAGAAAACGAATATCCAAATATCGCAAAAGAGAGGTTTACACTAATTAATTTTCCATTGGAGCTTCTGGCAGTGAGCTGCGACTTTCAGCCATGCAACTGTGCAGGTTCTCAACTCAAGCTATAATGCTAGAATTGCACGCTTCTGCAAGCCAACAAGAACAAATCAGCATGGGGAAAGAAGAAAGTGATCTAAGGCATGTAAGGGATTATCTTACCTCGATTCTTCCCATAAATCCTACCCGAAAACCCCAGCTTCCATGCTGTTCTCACCCAGATTGTGATACAGGAAAAAGAAAGGATTGAAGTTAATGCAATTAACCTGAGTTAATAATTGTATATACATCTCTCCCTAATCCATAATTCACAATCATTGGATAAATTCACACCATTGTTTGTGCACATAAGAGCGATAAAAGTAGGTTGGGAACAGTAAACCGGGATTAGGGAATGAAATTAGGGGTAATTAAGTTTATTTAAACTTATAAATTCATAAATTTATATATATTTTTTAGTTTTAAATTCATGTATAGATTTATATATCAAATTGATCAATTTGCTTTGTAAATTTTTGTAAAATTGTTTCAAATAAAGGGATACAAAATTTATGGTATACCTTAAAAGTATTAAAATTGAGTGTTATAGATTTTAAACCCTATGAGCTTAATTTTGAGAAGCCCAATTTTGAATTGATTTTGAACTCTAGAAGTCTGAGTTTGAAAAATTCAATTTCAAAGAAATTTCAAAACCTTAGGAGCCTCTTGAAGAATTTTACAAGTTCAAAAATCAGAAATTTAATTATTATTGCAAATTTATTGGCTCATATTTCAAATTTATTCGCTCATATTTGGATTCCTTTTCATAAATCAAAGGAGTACAAATTTAAAATGATTTGCAAGTTCAAATTCACATTTTAAATTATTTAAATGTCAAAATTCACACAAAATTTTGCAAACCTCCCGGCATCTAACCCCTTTTCAAGGGCACCGGGACAATGCAAACATTCCCAAATTTCTATAAGACACACTTGTCAATATCATGAGGCATTGCAGTTGAGGAGCAAAGCAAATTATTTAAAACGCAATCTATAAAATGTTATGGGCCTTAAGTGTACCTGTAGAAGTCAAATCACAAGCAAAAATTTACTATAGATACTTTATTTTTCCTTAACGGTACTTGATTTCCATAACAGGTACTTGCTTTTCCAAGGACGAGTACTTAAATACCCTGATTTTATAAAACTTTTCCATATTGGTCCACAATTTTCCTAAATGATACTCAATTTCTTTGGACAAATACCCAAGCTTCCTCAAATTTATATTTTAAAAATTAAACTCCCACGCCCATTTTGTTATACCTTGACAGGCTTCAACGATGTTGATGATGATCTGCGAAATAATGTTGAAGCAACAACAACGAAATGATAAAATAAAATAAATAAAAAAAACAACACTGATTTTCTGCCTTTTTTATACAATATACAATATAAAATACGACTAGTAAAGTGTGGAAGAAAATATAATGGTTCGGGTAGATAGTGGTGCAGAAGAAGAGAGGCTCTATTGGGGTTTTGGTGCAGGAATCAAAAGGTTGTAAGAACAGAATGAGTTTCAAAGGTCTTTATATGTGAAACAGAAGGCTAGGGTGAGTGTGGTTGAACGGGAACGAAGGAACGTGGCTCTTGTGCAATCTCGCGTGTGTGAGGGGCAACACGGAGAAGAGTCACGCTCGGCACTGTCGTGGCGCATGCAAGAGGCGAACATGGGTAATGAAGGTAGATGAGAGTTTCGAAGGATTTTGTACGCTGCTGACTTTTTCCCTGTCTTCATAAGTAACCCAGTTGCGACTGTATCTAAAGAGAAGAGCGCGAGGGGATGGTTTCGGCGATGATAAAGTGGAAAAAGGTGACTTTGACTGGCTGGATTGAACAAGACACTGGAAGGAGGAGAGGGTTTCCTAGTTCTATGTATGGCACAATCCAATTTATGCTTGCTAGCCCAAGGCATGATTGTATCATAAGATTTGTGATCATGAAAGGGAGGTGAAGCAGGAAACTTTGAACAGGGAGAAGGCTTCAATTCTTGTGTTGAGTGCAAGCAGCAGAAGTGGGGAGGGTTGCGTGAATAAAGGAAAGAACGATGAAGGAGAGGGATTGGTTTCTCTATGTGATTCTCATTCGACAGGGAAATGGGAGCACAGTCAATTTCCTATCGAGGGGGTAGGGGGTTACGAAAGCCTACCGTCCGGCTTTTTACTTTGAAACCGGAGAAGTTATTTTGTGCAAACAATTACAGAACGAGAAAATGTCAAATTAAGAAGAAATTTTAACATATCAATATTGACACAAACTAAGCTTAGTTTATATAACTTAAATTTATATATTAATAATTAAAGATTTAATTTACATAAATTAAACCTATATATATATATATATATTAATGTCGGTTGATTTCAATATGTGTGTGTGTGTCGACGTCATGTACCTCAAAATTCATATCGTCATTCGAGCATAGTTTAGCTTTGCATTTCACATTTGTGTCAACCCCATTTGAATGACATCAAAAGTGATCGAAACAATTTCACTCTATCCTGCATGATATCACATTCAATTTTTATTATTGAAGTTATGTCCATCCCTATTAAACTATGAAATTTATACTAAGGTCACAAATGCCCCCCAATAAAGATGATGTGCACCTGAAGAATACCATATTTGTTGCAAACAAAACGACCACACGGATCTCTAAATGCTTCTTTAGAAGTTTCGTTGGGGTTTTAACTCTGCAAATCACCAGGAATGTTAATTGGGTGTTGATGTAAAGTATAAATTCGAGTTTTGGCATACAGGCTTATCAAAGATTGATCCTTGATTAATGTTTCCTTCTTAGCTTAAAGAACCCTTTGAAGATTGATGCTTGCCTTGAAAAATGAATCTAACCTTAAACTTATTTGCTAATTTTGAAATCCTTCAGCTCAAATTTAAGGACTTTGTGAGCTAATGGAGGTTATCAATATGATGCTTTACGTTTGATCGAGTTGATGTATGATCATTATTCTCTCTTTGTTTCATACTTTAATGGACATGATTGAAGGATATACACTAATGACCTAGCCCTTAACCTTGTATTATATGAATGACAAGGAGATTTTGCCCTTTGCTTTCTGCTTTGACAAACTTTGATGAAGGGATTAACCTGAATTATCTCTATGAACTTATTAGATGAGTAAGCATACCTTCAACCCTAGATTTGTGCTTTGGCAAACTTGTTGAAGGAATTGACTAGAATTGTCTCTATAGACTAGGCAGGTGAATGAGCATATCTTCAATCCTATCTTTGTGTATTGGTAGACTTATTGAAGAAATTGACATGAATTGCCTCAACGAACCTGTCAGAAAAGTGAGCATGCTTTCAGTCCTAGCTTTGTGCATTGACAAACTGATACGATCTGATGTCAAAATCAACATGTTTTTCCACATAAATTAGAGCAAACACAAATTTTATTCTCGAACACCAAATCAAGAAAATACAATACTAATAATTCACACGAATACAAAAGATAAACACATAAAATTTGAGAGGTAAGCGATCTATCCCAATTCCTACAATTTGAGAGGTAGGAAATATCTCACAAACCCTAAACCTAGAATACAAAACTCAATCTCATGCATAAACCTAACCAAAAATATAATAAGCTTATTTTTACCTAACAACAATAATAATAATAAGCTAAATTTTTCTTAGGCGTACAAAGAAAAAAATTGCCCTTAGGTTAGGCATCAACGTAATAATATTTCCCCACCTCCAAAATAATACCTCATACTCCATGTGGTAAAAAGTGAGTGTTCCACCTCCCCCACAGTTTCTCTATTTCTTCATCCTCTACCTCCTCGTCATGCCTAATGAAAACTGATAATTTTTTATCCTTGGAATGGTGTCTTGGGGTAAACTTCTCATCAAACGAAAAACATAACATCTTTGGCTCTCCTCCTAAATAATTGTCTCTATAAGACGCTTGAGTGTTGCTCCTAGTCGTGGACCATTATTTTCGTCCCCTGCAATCTACCTCTAAAACTTCCACAATTTGAGTTTTTGGTATCAACTTGGTTGTAGTAGTTCGGTACGACACTCCATCTGTGCTGCTCCTACTGGTCTTTTTCATCTTGTTCTTGTCTTCCACAATCTAGGCTAGCTCTGTCGTCTCCCTCAATTCTCACGGTCTCAATAGTCAGAGTGTTACCAGTATGACGGGCTTTAGGCCCTTCATGAAATTCCTCTCCAATACTGCTTCAAAAACTCTCCTCAATCATCCCAACAATAGCTCAAATCTCTCCCTATATTCCATGATAGTCCCCTCCTGATTCAATACATATTTGTTTTTGTAGGTCTCCTTCCCGAATGGCTCGGAAACGTTCCAACAAACAATCCTTAAATTCTTCCAATAAACGAATCAAGTATCTAGACTCCCACCATTGAAATCATTTTTACAATTTTTTTTTCCTTTCAAACATAACTCTACCACCATGAGCTTCTCCTCCCTAGTTAGCTCATTCAACGCGAACTTTCACTATACCTGATACACCCACACATATGTGCCTTCCCCCTCTTCCTAGTATCACCAACCCAACTTCCTCTCCCTCTATTGTTTCCCCCCATATATTTAGGGTGAAACTCCCTCTTTCGATCATAGTCATACCCCATTTTGGTTTCTCTCTTTCCTTTTTCGTGCTCTTCCCAACCACTTGCATAACACCTCATTCATATCTCGGCCCAACTCCCTCCATCAGAAATCTCTAATCCACACCCCATCGGAGTCTTAGGGGGAAGATTGTGATGGTGGATGTCATCCTCATGTTCCTCACAATCAAACTCTCCCTTTCGATCTAGCCACGGACTTTCCATTCAGCCATTCGTAAGGGTTTACAAATTGAATCATCGACAGGATCTTGGGTTGCATCTCAATAAGATTCTTTATCATCTCCTCAAGGCTCTCGAATCGGTTCTTTATTCGGTTCTTCATCGAAGAAAACCTCTCAAGACGGCCATCCATTCGATTTTCATGGAAGAAAACCTATCCTCTATGGTGGCAAACCTTTCTTTCATCCTAGATTTTTAAGTTGACTCATTTTTCCTCCAATTTTTTATGCAAATCATTTACTTTGGTAGCTATCATTATCCCTAAACGGTTTCAAAACTCCTTTACACTGAAATCATAAGCTACAGAATTTATGTACATAGTTTCAATGTGCACGGATCATTGGATGTTGTGATCCCTGAATTCCTATAAGTGATTTGGCGCTTGGAACCCTTGCAGAACTCCGAACACCGCAATCCAACTGTTGTATGCAGGGACGGTGCAGAACTCCTATACGCCGCTATGTTACCTTCTCGGCAAGCTTTGAGCGTGTTTGTATCATTTGAACGAAACGGAAAGAGGAGAAAGGTGCATTTAATCCATTTGATACCAAGGATTGGGTGCCACTTTCTTGTCGATGCTTCCTGCTTATTCGATCACACGGCACGATCCCGTCATCAGCTTCCCTATGAGCATTGAGCGTGACTATATCACCCGGCAAAGGAGAAGGAAGATGAAGTTTCAGGTCTCTGCACGCCATTTCCCATTCATCGATAATGTTTTTTAGTCAATAGTTCCATCACTATATGTCGGAATTGTCACTCTTGCACTGCGTCTAAAAGTCGCAATCCCTTCTCTGGCTTCCCGCTCCACAATCTGATTCCTAGAACTTGCTCCGATACTAATTTGATACGATCAGACACAAAAATTAGGGCAAACAAAAATTTTATTTTTTAAACACTAAATCAAAGTAATATAACACTAATAATTCACACGAATACAAAAAATAAGCACCTACAATTCGAGAGCTAAACGACTCTCTCAATTCCTACAACTCAAGAGATAGGAAATCTCTCTCAAACCAAAAAACTATGATACAAGACTAAATCTCATGCATAAACCTAGCCCTAAACATAGTAAGTGTATTTATGCCCAACAACAATAAAAATAAAAAACAAAATTGTCCTTAGGTGTATAAAAGATAAAATATCCCTTAGACTAGACACCAACGTAACACAAACTTGTTGAAGGATGCATGTCAGTGACCTAATCTTTAGGCTTATGTTGAGTCAATGGCAAGAAATCGTCGGCCTTATGTTTTGTGTTTTATCAGACTTGTTGAAGATTGAATTCCCTTAATTCAACATCGAGCTTTAAACGAACTATGGCATAATTTCTTTGATCCTTAGCTTTATGTTTTGTCAGACTTATTGAAGAGGATAATTCTTTCAGTTTGTGTAGTGTGCTTGTTTAGACTTTTTGAAAAAAAATTGAGTTTTCGTTATTTGAATAGAAATCACATTTTACTTGATATTTTCTTGAGCGATAATCATTCATTTGATTTTCCTTGACCTTTTAACTAATCAAAAAAATTTCTTTGATCTACTTTACTTGAACTTATCAAGTTGAATATGCTTGAAACTTGATAGTCTTTGTCATCGGACAAGCAAAACTGGAGCTTGTTTTCTGAGATCGTTTTTATGACTTGTTCAGTAAAAAGAGCTATCAGTGGCTCGATCATATTTGAGTTTGTTGAGTCCAACCTTCGGAGGCTACATGGAACTTGTGCTTCTTCACTTAATATGCTTAAGCTTATAAACTTGGAAGTCATATTTCTTATATCACAAGTTCTTGAAACTTGTATATTTGAGAATGTTTTAGATAGACTGCATGGTTATTTTCTGAGTGTGATTATCTCTTAGATTGAACCTTAATTTGTCAATCTATTGAGAAAGTCTTCTGGATCTGGATCACTTGAACTCGTCAAATTGAATGAGTTTGGGAACTAGACAACTACTGTCATCAAACTAACAAGATGAGGCCCCCCTACTGCGATCATTTTTGTTTATTGTTGAGTTAGAAGAGCTAACTCCTTCACTACAATCGTTTTTATGGCTTATTGAGTACAAACTATCAGCAACTCAGCTATATCTGAGCTTGTTGAGTCCAACCTTTTTGACACACTTTAGTCATAGACTCGAGTTGTGGTAGAACTTATCTTTCGAAATTAACTAATTAAAGCTTGCAAATCTCGAAGTTTTTTCAGTTGAAACTTCAAGATCATGGTTAACCAAAGAAAAAAATCATTGCCTTTTAAATTTTATCACATATATTTTCCTTGATAACAAAATTTTTAAATATTTGAGGAATTCAGCAATGAAGCATGATGTCAACCCAAAAGAAATGAGATCTCACTGTTAGGTATGATGTCAACCTTTCCTTTATAGTTCAGGATCTCTGCCATCAATTTTTTGTCAATCTCAAAAAGAGGAGCTCATTATCTTATTAAACACATTTGATGATCTCAGCATTAAGCGCGATGTCAGCCCAAATAAACTAAAAAATTAGTATTTTATAGAAGAATTTATGATTAATTAGAAACACATTCTTGTAATACAAAAGACTTTCTGGAATTTGGACGATTTGAAGGTCTGCTTGTTGGGCATACATAATAGCTTGTAAGGGAGAGAGAAGCAACTGAGGTTGACTTTTGCTAGCTTGAATTTAATGACCACTTCGAACAGGAATTGATGATATCCTTCATTCAGTTACTCTCGATTCATTGGAAAGTGAGGTATCCTGCTAAAATAATAATCCCTCCACCTGTGGGGGCATATGCAAGGATCATCTATTTGATATTGTCTTATTTATTCAATCAGCTAAAAGAACCTCAATAATTTGATCATTTGAGTTATCAGGTTGGATAAGCTTCAATAAAACAATTACTGTCATTAAATTGACAAAACAACGGCTTCTTCACTATGGCCATTTTTATGGCTTGTTAAGTCAAGAGAGATGTCAGCAACTTGGTCATATTTGGGCTTGTTAAGTTCTACCTTCAGAACCTGTTTGTGTCCTGGACTTGACAACAAATTTGCGCTTCTCCAATTTAATATGCTAAAGCTTACAAGCTCAAAATTCTCTCGACTTCCAGAATTATGATAAATTCGAGAGATAAATCTCCGACTTTTGACATTATATTGTTTATAATTTGCTTAAGGATAAATTTATTTTTGATCAAGTTGATTGAGTATAACTCGTGGCACCAATATGATAAAAAAATTTTAATTGGAGATCTAGCATACGACATGATGTCAACCCAAATAATAAAATATAAAATACATTTGGGGATCTCGATTTGAAGCTCAATGTCAACCCAAAAAAGAATAAAATCATATTTTGAGATCTCGATCCAATGCTAGATGCTGGTCCAAATAAAATAAGTGACTCCATGTCTTGATATTAAAGGAAAGTCTGACGCCAGGTGAATATATTTGAAAACTCCGGTCTAGAGCTAGATGTCAACTCAAAAAAATATATACAGTCCCTTTGTCATGATAGCAAAGAAGAATTTGATGCCAGCTTTGAGCTTGATACAAAGCTTGAGCTAGTTTCTTTGATTTTATGCTTCATACTTCATCAAACTTGTTTAAGAAGAGAGGAGTTTCTTCAGTCAGTGTATAATATTTGTTCAGACCTTAATAAGTTGGATAGATTTATGATTTTGTTATCATTAGACTGACAAACGGGGTTCTTCACTACAGACTTGGCTTGTTAAGTGAAGAGAAAATCCAGCAATTCGGCCACATCTCAGCTTGTTGATTCTAACCTTTGTTTGAGTTCTAGACTTGAGCAGCAAATAATTTTATTTGTACTCATCATCAGACCGACAAATGGGGCTCTTCGCTGCAGCCTTAGCATGTTCCGTGAAGAAAAAACCAGCAAATCGGCCACAACTTGGCTTGATTATTCCGGCCTCCGTCTGAGTCATAAACTTAAGAAGAAGATAATTTATGCTTCTTCAACTTAACTAACAGAAGAAGCTTACAAATTTTGACAAATTTCCTTACTTGATGTTGAAATCTTAATGAGTTTTGAAGGCGAACCTCTGACCTTTAGACTCTTCGTATACATCTTGTTTGAAACTTGTTCTTTTTAGATTGTCAAATTTAACACAATTTTATCATTAACAGCATGAACATCCTAGCAGGGACCCTTGATATAAAATGTCACCCGAGTTATTTAAGGAACTTGATCCTGAGCATGATATCAACCCAAATGGAGGAAGATATTGGTATTAGGCATAATGTCGACCCTTATGGCTAAGGGACCTTGACAACTCTTCTGGCTAAATGGATCTCGGCCTTGAACTTGTTATTTACTCAAAAAAGATGGGCTCCTGTCTGATAAAGAAGGGAGTTCAGTTTTAACAAAGGTATTATTCACTCAATAGTCTGATTTTTTAGCATGATGTTAATTTGAATGCGTAAGAATCTTCATATATTTGTCCTTCATCCAACAAAAAAGAATGACTTGAGTTTTCAATGCATCTAGGGATCTCAGCCTAGAATGCAACCTAGATGATAAGCATTTGACTTGGAGCTTTGTGCCACCCTAAATGATTGTCCCCCTTATTTGGCAAATTTACAGAAAGAGGAGAGCTAGTTTACAAGAAGAGGACCACTTATAATAGATAATAAGTTGTTTGATATATTGTTACTTTCTTGTACTATTTATTTCAAATTAATGGTATACTGTTGTTGGTTGGAATGCGATAATATTTTACATTCAAACTATGTTACTTTGTATAGATTTAATTTTTGATTAGTGTACGTTGTGGTTTTTAGTGGTTATTTTTATTATTTAAATGTATGATGATTTATTGTATAATTTAAAAGAAAGGTTAATATTGTATGATCACTGTTCATAACTTGGTTAATTCTAAGATATCAAATCGGGTCATGACAAAATATGGCAACAAAAATCCTCAGCAGTGAAGCTAGTTACTTGAAATCAATAAGACAGGAAAGGATAGACAATTTCAAAGTCAAGATTTTCAAGGTCGGCACGAATGTTGCAAGTTTCTTTGATCATAAATTTTATATCAAGAATAATTAGCCAATCATTTAATAGTACCATAATTTATTCATTATACACCCATTAGTTAACTTTCTTACATAAAACAAAACAGCTTCTGCTGATTTACTTCAATATTTATATATATTTTTGAACAACCAGTGAGTAGCGAGCAAATAAGCAGAGCATGACTCCAAAATGGAGAAGTGGTGGAAAGTTGAAGAACAAATGCATTGATTGCGTAATTAAAGGATCTTGTAACAAGCTAATTCTTGGTCATTGTACATTAAATAATTGTCATAAATATTTTGATGACTTGTTATTAACTTATTCATTAAACAAAGTATAATAAACTAAACAGTCACATTAGTAATTAATTAACAACTTGTTAATTAATAATGGAACCTATTAATCACAAGCATAATCCAAACTAATAGTTTGATCACCAACAAATCAAAAATTAGTTAATCAAGCATCTAATTGAAAGAAAATGAGTTAATGATCAAGCCAGTATTTAGTAAAAATGCTCAGAAGCCTAATAAATAGAGCAACAACTTTAATGGTTGTTCGGGCAATCAACCAATATCATGAAACCATTAGTTATGCAATTAATGGCATGACTCTTTGACAATAAACGACCATAAAATCAGTTATCTAGAGCATACACATCGTATATGAACATTTAATTAAAACAAACACCATTTGTCCCAAAAAAAGATTAATGATACACCTCAGATTACAACTGTTGTCTGTCGAATGAATAAAGTTCTACTTCCTAATTTAACATATTTTCTAGCTTAGGGATTTACTTAAACGTGAATACCAATCCCACTTGCAACCAATGGCGACTTGATTCTGGAGGAGGTTGGTTATGGATCAGATCTTGAATCGTACAGAAGAGGAATAATTTATGTAGTTGTCTCTTTTTATTATTTTAAGTAGTCCTGCATAGTGCTCTATCACATTTTGAAAAGCTCGCCAACCCGGCAAAAAAGTATGGAAGCGATAAAGGTTCTACATCAAAAAGTATCGTAATTTTAAGTTCATTATGTGAAAGGTTATAAAAGTGATTCAAAATCTATGAGGCAATGTCATAGGAAAACACCGGAAATTAGAGTTGAAACTAACCTGAAATGATGAAATAATAATTAACGAACCAAAAATAAAAATAGTCGCCTTCTTTGTTAGGAAAAAATATTACATCAGGACTCCTAACGTAGAGCTATGTTCGGAGTCCAGTGATATGCGGACACGTGGCTTCAAGGAAACGCGCGCGCTTTCCTGTGATCCGGCCCGACACAAGGGAATATTCCTTTTGTGTTATTCCATGTTATTCAGGTGTTATTGTGGTGGTATTGATGTGTTATTGGGTTATTATAACACCGAAAATATTCCCAAAGCACAATAACACATGAATATCACTACAATAATACTTGAATAATGTGGAATAACACGGGATGAATATTCTTTTGCGCTAAAACGATTTTTTTAAAAATTTTTTTTTCACTGAATATTCTTTTGCGCTAAAACGATTTTTTTAAAAAATTTTTTTTCACTCGTGTCCGCATATCAGTAGACTCCGAACGTAGCTCTACATTAAGAGTCCTGATGTAATATTTTTCCCTTTGCTAGGCTGCTTGCTTGGTCAGGAATTAATCAGGATAAAATGTAAAGCAATTCCTAAACCAACAATCCAACTATTCGGGGGCCAAATTATTACTTCACTAATTTATGAAATAAAATGTTTAATTCCCCTAATCAACATTAAATTTGATCTACTAAAACGTTGTATTCAATATTAGGGCAATGAGGAACGAATTCTAAAAATACAAAAACAGCGTTCATAAAAGACGTGAAACTCACATAGATCGAAACCCAACCCGTAGGTGGGACTCGGCGAACACTACAGAATCCCAAGGCTCCTTTCCATTCTGGAGAAAGAAGATCCACAGCATGTTGTCAGATGCCAGCGTTTTCCATGCCCAGCAGACGGCTCTCGCCTTAGCGGCGTCTCTGGGTCCAAGCATCCTCAGAATCTGCATGAATACATCAGTGGGCAGCTGGTCAAACACCCCCATTGAAAAAGGCCTAGCTGGAAAATCCAAAGACCCTCGACCAGGACTGGAAGTCGAGCCCGAGCGGCTCAGCATCGATTCTAAGACTTTCTTCAGCAGCATCGCCATGAAAACTGGAGCGAGTAACTTCCCACCTCATGACTCTAAACGAGCTGCCATTGAGGGACAAGATCGGGAATGCAGATTATGGACAGGTAGAAGATGATTAGGGTTTCAGAGAAGCGGAGAGGAAAGAGAACAATGTGATCGTGAGAGCGCAAGAGGAAGGAGACTCGAGGGATGGGATTTTTGGAGGAGATAGAACGCTTCCGTGGCGACGAAACAGTTGGGGAACTTTGCTGCCAATCAGGTGCTAAATGCTTCAAGCGGATACGGAACTCGAGCTCCGTTTTGGGGGAAAAAATGAAAAAGATTAGAGAAATTTACAAAAAAAACCCCATCAATTGTTCTTTATTTATATACATAACACCCAAAATGTATATATCAATTCTGGTGCACCGGAATTTCAAAATTCATTTCTATCTCGTTGAATCCAGCCCACATATTGAAGTAACTGAATTGAACTTATTGAAATGGTTGAATCAAGCCCACATGTTGAAATGGTAGAATTGAGTCCACTGGTCCAAGTAGCTGAGTCGAGCCCACTTGTCAAAATGGCTGATTGAGCCTACCCGTCAAAGTGGCTGGATCAAGCACATTTGTCGAAGTGGCCGAATCAATCTCGCTTGAAGAAGTAGTTGAATCAATCCTACCTGCTGAAGTGACAACTTACGCTCGTGCCCACCGTCCTTAAGAAGGCAAGTTAAACAATTTGAGGAGGTCATCATGACCACTGTGGGCACCCGTCCTCTCATTTAAAGATGTCACCGGACACTGTGGATTTGATTCCATCACTTATGTGGCAGGTATAGTCGTTGTATCGACAATAACATTTATTAGTAGATAATTTGTCATGACCAATACATCAATTTCTTATCTCGATATCAAAAAAATATCAATGATACAGTGTGAGATGTGTTATTAATATTAGTTTATGATTTTATTCTCTGGGATATTTAAAAAGAGGAGAAACAAGGAGAGATGGGTTTTTCCCCACATTTGGATCTTGAAAAATTATTGCATATGGAGAACGTAAGCAGCGCCGCGTGCGTCAGCCAATTGAAAGACGCCACCTAGGCAGTAGCGGTCCCACCAATAAAAAAATAGAATAAATAGCATATCTGACGAGTGTGCCCCACCAACCCGGGCCGCCGCAAATAACCTTTGAAGAATCACTTCGTCTCGCGATTATAACTCCCACTAAAAATTTCATACCAATTGAATAACTTCGCAGTACCGATAAAGTAATTGCCTCCCGAGAGAGCCAATAACATTTCGATAATCACTCAGTACCATACTCGTAACAGCTCTTCGCTCACGCCGCGGTACCGTTTCAATAACCGCCCTGTAACGCTCATGTGACCTCCGCAAAGCGCAACTAAACCACACATAATAACCTCGCGGTCCAGATCGACTATCCTTCGCTTGAGATATATGTTAGCCTCCTTATAATTTCGTAATAACCAATCAATAACTGTTCCCCACTCCAAGCCCTTAAACCTCGCAGTCCCGCTCGAATAACCTCACGCAAAAGCTTGAATAACTAACCAGTAACCACTCAGCAGCTTAAATTTTGAGCACACTCGCTCTACTGATGCTACTATAAGCTGCTAGAATTAACTGTTTTATTTGTCTCTATTGCTGACGCAATTTTCTCCTGAATTTGGTAGAATAGTCGAAGATGGAGGACATAAATAGCCCTTATAGTTATGCAGGGGAAGAGAGTTATCCCACAAACAGAGAAAAACAGGAGATGAAATTTAAGGTTTGTTTCCGTTTTTTTTTTCGAAGACATTTCTTCAGCTGTGTCAGGGGTGTTTTTTGCTTTTAGGGTGTTGTTGTTATTAGGGTTTAGTGGTTTTTTTGGCTGTGTATGTTCGTGGAGGTGTCAAGTTTCAGGTATGTTTTTTTGAGCTTTTATTATTAGGGTTAAATGGAGGAGATTTATCTTGAGTGATTATGTTTGAAGCTTTCTACACCCATATATTGAAAGAAACACATGAAGTACCTTACTATGTTGTGAAACTAATTTTAAGATTAAGGTTTGAAGTATTGTTGGTTAGTTGTATGTAAGATGATATTTAAGCTTTCAGGTTAGTGTACTAAGCCATCTAAGAGCATATATATTTGAGTTGTTTTGAAGATTAACATTCTCTACTGTGCAGGCTGGCAGAGCTGACGAGGGTGAAGATAACTGTATCGAGTAAACTGCAGACATAATACTTCACATTGTGGTCCACAATGAGAATAAAGCTTATGAAGTATATTGTGCTTACGCTCATCATATCAGATGTAGTGTTCGTAAGGAGCACGCTACTTTTTGGCCTAACTCCAAGAATCTTAAGATGAAGGACTTCGTATGTGGAAAAGATGGTTTCAAGAAAGATTTGAAGATCACAGAAACTGTGAAATACAAAAGAGCGGACATAAGAAGTGGTTGTTCGACAATGATTCGATATGCAATTGATGTTGAAGGTAATTGAACAGTGAAAAAATTTATAGAATATCATAACCACTCATTAGCAAACCTTGGTGATAAACACCTATTGCATTCCAACATAAAGATAAGCGACGTCAATGTAGGTGTGCTCAGATCGTTGACACAGTCAAGAATAAGAATTACAGAAGCATTTCATTATCTACCTACAGAAGTAGAGGGTGTGGAGAATTTGGAAAGTACGAAGCGAGATGCCTTCAATTTCATTCAGAGAGAGAAGATATCTAGAATTGAAAATGGTGACGCCAATGCTTTATTGCAATTGTTCACAGAGAGAAGGCCGAGGATAACATGTTTGCACAGAACATCAAAACTGATGAGAGTGGTAGGTTTATGAGTTTTGTTTTGGAGTGATGGCACATACAGGTTTGATTATGACTGTTTTGGTGATGTTGTTATTTTTTATACTAGCTATAGACTAAATAACTATAATTTATGTTTGTTTCTTTTATCAGTGTTAATCACAATAGGTAGAATGTTCTCTTTAGAGTCAATCTTTTGTCAGAAGAGATGGTAGAGTCGTTTAAATGACTATTTAAAACTTTTATCTGTATCATGAATGATAATCATCCAATAACAATCTATATTGATCAGGATCAGGCAATGATTAGAGCCATAGAAAATATTTTGTCAAATACACGCCATAGATTATGTCAGTGACACATATACAAGAAATTACCCACAAATGTTCACTGTGGGGTGGTGAATAAAATGATGTCGGATCTTTTTAATAAATGTATGAGCAAATGCGAGTCTGAAGAGGAGTTCGATAATACCTGGGAGGTGATGATTGTGAAGGGTAATCTACACGACAATGTCTGGCTTGATGAGATGTATAATATTATACATAGTTGATCTACAATTTTTAATAAGGATGTACTTGGAATGAGAATTTCATCGACTCAAAGAAGTGAGTCAACCAATAATATTTGTTATGATGTCTCAAAGCCCACAAGTTCTATTACAAATTGTTTTTTGGGCCTTGAAAATGTCATGAGATCATGGAGGCACGACGAAAAGGATGGGGACTTCAAGTGCGATCAATTTGTGATTACTATCGTTGCTAGAAGCAGCCCAATACTTAGGCAGACTGCTGCATTTTACTGAAGGAAGCTCTACTAAATGATTGAGGAAGAGTTTATACATGGATGATGTGATCTTCAATTGCATGCATCTGCGAACAATGAATCTGAATTTTTCATTACAAATTTGGGTGATCACTTGACAAATACACCTTGAGTTGTTAACTTCGACAAGTTAAGTATGGATATTGAATACAGCTGCAGAAAGTTTAAAATGATAGGGCTACTACGTGCACACACTCTACGTGTCATGAACTTTATGCATATGAAGGAGATACCAGACAAATATCTCTTATTGAGATGGTCTATAAATGCAAAAAGAGATGTATGTAACAATCATGGATATAAGCATATCAAACATACATAAATGTAGAATTCCAGTAAAGGTGACCTAATATTTCAAACACATGCAAAAATTTGCTTATCTAATTACTAATAAAGCAAAAGAAAATATAGAAGCAGAGCAGTGCATGAAGGACGCCATAAAGAAATTATCATTGAATATTGATAACATTATAAGAAGGAGAAGATCTTAGGCAAAGAAACAACCAACAACAAATAAGAAACTAGTAAATAATAAATCGAACGTGAATAATCCCACCAAAATGTGCCCTAAGGGAATATATAATTCCATGTTAAAAAGGTATTGAGAGACGAGAAAAAGAGCAAAAGACATATTTCTATCATTTTAATCTATTTTCATATGTTCCAGCAAACAACAATTTTTGTTCTTCCATAACCATTGAATACACAGGGAAAGCAGAAAGAAGTTTCATCCAGCAAAGAACCAAAACTATTACCATGTGATCCAAACATGTGCTCAATTCCTGATTTTCTAACACAGGTTCATATATAGTGTGAAATCATAACCACAATGCAATGATTTTTTTATGGTGTATGGTTTTTTATTATTACTTTTTTGCTTCTGTTAATTTGTGAAGAAAAGCCTGTATTTTGTAACTATCGATACAATGCAAAATTTCTTTATGTCGTGTTCAAGGGAATCATACACTGATATGATGATGAATTCATTGTGTGAGATGTAAATACAATCGAGGAATTGCTTCACGATTTAGGGATATGTATTTATAGCAATCCAATGTACAAATAACACACAAATTGATTTTTTGTTGCCTATGATGCTACTAGTATGAATAAGCTAAGAAAATGGAATGAACAATATGGAGAGAGAGGCAACAGAAAAAGATCACCTTTGGGCTTTATGAATTGATATAGACAATAGCAAGCCGTTCATTTGTAAAGCTAGTAAGGATTATGCTACAGAAATAGGTCCATTTTCATTTTATTCTCATTATTTATTTATTTTTTTAAGAAAAAATTATGAATCATGTATGCATGGTTTTAAAAAAATGCCCCACATAGCACACAATTCTTGTGTATTTACATATTTCACATGCAAGCTCAATTTTATTTTCAATCAATGTGTTGCCCATGCAAGCTCAATTTGTTTACTATTCGTACATTGGATTGCTATAAATTACTTCATGGTCCAGGGAATCATACACCAATAAGATGATTGAACATTTCTTGTTCCAAGAATGTATGCGAAATTTTTTTTATGAAAGATTTATTTTAAACACTGAGAACCAATCAGAACAAATACCATGCTTCACGGTCCAGGGATATGTGAAATCTTATTTATGTATTGCTTCACAGTTAAGCTGCATTTTAAACACTGTCTTATTCATTTCAAATACTAATCTATAAAACAACATGCAAGATTCTTGATAAGGCTGCTACTAAGTCCTATGTTGATGGAAAAAACAGATGATTTTTCCAATCTTTGGATACTCTGCATTGTAACCCACGAGAGCTACTAAAGATCTTGGTCAGGATGTTCCCAAGGCTACTGGAATTGTTTTTTTCTATTGTTGATGCCCAGATGTCAACCAATGGTTGTTGCTGCTTTTGTTAAGTTTATAAGATTAAATATTGTAAAAACTGAAAAATTTAAGTGTGCAACAGAGACATTCACATTCATTGGGCAACTACAATTTGTTATATGATTGAAAGTGTTAGTATTATGTGTGTAAAAGAATGTAAATAATCTATTGTTATCTAGTTGTTATTTTTTTTAAACAATACCATACAGTCTGAAGGTTTAAACATATATAGATCTATATACTTGGGGTTAGTGTTATGTTAGAATAAATTTATGGTTTAGGTAGCCAACTTTTTTGTTTTTTGTCGAAAACAAATTAGTTGGTTTTATAAAATTTTAGTTTTAAAGCTCATCATTTAAATTAAATATGTGAATTCATGCCAAAAAACAATCTTATGATCTACTAAGTAAAAAACATTAAACACGAGAAAAATGCCACTTAAAAAAAACAACTCAATGAGTTCTGAGATTACAATAAAGAAATCATTGTAAATATTATAGAATGAAAGGATTAACCTATTTTGTTACAAAAATATTCAAAGATTGCACTATTTTGATTTCTGCAATGGGAAAAAGTTGATAACACTCATAAGGAAGTCATCATACCAGTAGCTTACAAACATCATAAAAATGAATCAGAGGCAGACAAACACATTAAATTCACTTGGAAAAGTAAATATTGGATGTGAGAGATGCATAGATTCTTGAAATTCAAAGTGAAATAAAGTTATATTTCACGATATGTAATCTGTGAGCTTTCGCTGAGATGTATATAATAAAGTTATATTTCAACAAAATAAGGCAACTATAATAGTTTTATCTATAAATGATATGATGTACATCATATCATTTCTTTAGGGCATTTACATGCATAAAGCTAAGTAACATCCAATTTGCATTTTATACACAAACAACTGAATATTTTTTCCCCTAAGAATTTGAAAGCATCAACATAACGCATCCATGGGATGGTTCATCATAAGATTGCTCAACACATCAGATAGAAGAGCTAAAAAACACTAGAAATAAATAAAATAAAGGAAAGATTTTATTTTTTTTTAATTTCATCGCTAAGTTCCATCTATTTATTCTTCACATCAACCCAAACACAACAGTTGCATGCAAAATGCACATGCGTTCCAAGATGTTTCCTTCCAATGCAATATAATATCAAAGAAGCATTATAATCTGGCTTTAATGAAGGCTTTAACGAATACCCTAGCTCTACCAACTTGACAGGAGTTAATGAAGCTACTAGACATGTGCTTTTTTAGAGAAGAAAAATATCACAATTTGCTAGACAATACCATAAGGGTACAAAAACCAACAATTTTCTCATATGTGTAAATCTTGACAACACGACCAATTGCAATGAATCTAAACCAACCACATAAGCCGAGTGAGATGAAAGGTAAACTAGCCTAGTAAAAATCATAATAGTTTAGGATGCATCTCATTCTCATAGGCAACATCTCCAACATTTTAATAAAGAATGAATTCATCCATATAAAAATTGGTACCAAATTCTTTACGAGCATTCAATAAAATTGGAACTAAATTCTATACAAACTTTCAATAAAATTAGAACCAAGCTTTCAATAAAATTGGAATCAAGTTCTTTCCAACCATTCAGTGGATTCTCACAGAAGGCTTTGATTTCCATGTCCTGATGCATGGTGACTAATACACTTAAAATATATAGACTTTTTATACACATTTTTATATCTATTTTTGAGATATTGCACTTTAATGAAAGATATTTGTGCGTGTTTCTTTCAGGTACAATCAAATGAATGAAAAATGGTAGAAGGAGTGAAAACAGGTCAAAATTGGAGAAAAGATGAAGAAGGTGCAAAAATGAACTTGGGCGCCTAAGCGCCCAGGACTGGCGCTTACGCACCAGTTATAAAGAGAGAGCCGCGCCGAAGCGTCGCGTACTCCGTGTTTAAGTGTCAGAAGTAGTTATTTAATGATTCATTGAATTTAGACAAATTTTTTAATAGGTTTTTGAAGCAACCCTTGGTAAAAACGTGGGAAATAACCCATAAACACGAAAATTCATTCAATTGACTTTTGAAAGGAGGCAACTTCTAAAAGTTTCATTAAATGGAGACATATTTTAAAGAGACACCAAAGCACCCATTGGATTTTTATTAAAGAAGACTTGGATCATCAAGAGAAGAGAGCCAACAACCATCATCCATCCAAGTAACCGCCACCGCTGACCACTTTTATTTTATTCTAAGTTGTAGTTTGTATTGTAAGTGAAGGAAGAGAATTTAAAGGAACTTCAAGACATTTGGTGGAGAGGATTTGAGATAAGTATTTATCTTTGTAACTACATTTGATTTTAATTTAGATTTTTTGTTTGTGTGCATGATTTCTACTTTTAAACTCATGTGTGGTTGTGATTTCTCCATGGATTATGAGTAGTTTTCTTTATCTTTTTTCCTTAAAATGATAAGTCATTAACTGTTGAAAGGAAGTGTGAATTAATAGACTTCATTGTTGGAAGAAGTTATATTGATTTGAAACATTGCACTTCATTTACTTCTTGATTTGGCCAATTAAGATGTTAATACCTATTGTAAGAATATGTAAGATCCGAGATAGTATTGTCTCAGGCAAAAAATGGTAAAAAAATCACATATTGATTTCATGGATGAGAATGTAGTTCATGGGGTTGAATGCAAATAAATAGGGAAATAAACTTTCATGAGTGTAGAATTAGAAGACTTTAGAGTGACAGGCCAAAGCCTCCAATTTGATTTATAATTTTAGGTTTTGATACGAGATGTAAGCCTCCAGGTAGAGGCAGAAAAGGTAACTCTAGAGTGAGAGCTCGTATCTTCTCTATCTAACTAGTCTTCAAAACTATTCAAACTTATTCAAACTATAAACTATTCAAACTATAGATTAGTCAATGTTCTTTATAGGATCTCTAGTAAGGGTAAAGAATATTATTACTCTTATTTGACACGACACATTTAGAATACTTCTACAACAAAACTTCTATACTTGTTACTATGCATCTTGCAAATATTTAGTTAAGTTAATTAGTTGCTTACTTAGTTTCAAATATCAAAAATTACAAAAAGAATCGAATTTTCATTCCTATTATAGTATCTTAGCTTTAAGTAAGAATATTTTTCTAAGTAAAATTTTTTTATCTAAACTTTATAATTAAAAAAAAGGGCATATTGTCAGTTTTTCCCGTGGGTTTGATATTTGAGGCTTAATCAAAAAGTCCTATATTACTTGATAATGAAACATATACTTATGTAGTATCCCATATTTAAATATTATAATTGTATGCTTTGCTTCGTTGTGAAAAATTTGCCTAACTTTTGCTCGGGATCAAGTTTTTGGCGTCATTGCAAAATAGGAATCATTAAACATATAATCACATACATCGCAATAAACATCTATATAGAAAGTTGAGATCAAGTTTTGGCACCGTTGCCAGGGAAAATAAGAAAATTAAAAAACAAAATTAAAAAGGTTTTAGAAAGCAAAATTTCTATTTTTGTAAAGTCATATTTAAACTGATTTATTATAGGAATATTGTAGTGTTGTTTTTATATTAAGTTCTTGTTTGTGTGTTTTTATTTTGTTATATTTTATTTTATGCATTTTATAGTAATGTATGCATAGTTTAGGTCCCACAGGACTTGTGCCTTACGATTTTGAATTAGAAAGAACTATTAGAAAAATTAAAAAATAAAAAATTACTAAAAAAATTCAATAAATGACAAATCAATATAATCAAAATGTTGAAGAACTTAAACCTTTAATAGATTGTGCAAACCCTACGATGGATGAACTTCATTGTAATATTCAAAAACCTGTTGTTGTGGCTAATTCATTTGAGCTTAAATATGTTATTATTCAAATAGTATCAAATTATCTGTTTCGGGGAGCACCAACTGAAGATCCAAATTTATATCTTGCCAATTTTCTAAAATTATGTGCTACATTTAAATATGATGGTGTATTAGATGATGATATATGACTTAGATTATTTCCTTTCTCATTGAGGGATAAGACTAAGATATGGTTGCATTCATTATCATCTGGATCTATTAGAACTTGGGGTGATTTAGCGCAGAAATTCCTTGCTAAATATTTTTCACCATAAACACTATAAAGTTTAGAAATGATATTACATCTTTTTATCAGTTTGAAGGGGAATCTATTTATGAAGCAAGGGAAAGATTTAAATAACCCTTAAGAAAGTGCCCACACTAAGCTATACCAGATTGGTTAATAATTCAAACATTTTACAATGGATTAGTTGGATCTCTTAGATCTATTATTGATGTCGTTGCTGGTGATCCATTGATGTCAAAACCATTTAATAACACTTATGCTTTAATTAAAAAAATGACTAAAAATAATTTTCAATGGCCTTCTGAAAGGGTAAATCTTAAGAAAGTAGTCAATATTCATGAAACTGATGCTCTTGCTCTGTTAGCAAATCAAGTTGCTGCAATTGCAAGGAAGCAGACAAATTTGGAATGAATTTTTCTCAATCAATTTCCATGATTTTCCATGATTGCATGATTGAAGAGAATTCATTAAGCCAAATAGTAGATTCTCAAGCATCATTAGAAACTTTGAACGTCATAAACAAATAGTAGAATAACCCATATTCAAACTATGATAACCCAGACTGGAAGAACCATCCCAACTTTAGTTAGAATAATACTTCGGGAGGTAATAATCAATAATAATAAAACAATCAAGTAAACTCATTGAGAAACTGGAACAACCAAGGGAATAGTAATTATAGACCTACTTACCCTCCAGGTTTTAACAGTAATCCACAATTTGAGGAGAAGAAGTGGTCTATAGAAGAAGTGGTGTTACAAATGGGAAATCAGTTACAAAGTCAATGAGCTATAATTAGAAATATTGAGAATCAATTGGGAAGTAATAGATCCCAAGGAACACTTAACAATACAAAATTAAATCCAAAATACAAGAATAAAGATCAAGTAAAATTCGTTCAACTTAGAAGCGGAAGAGAATTGGAAGGTAGAGTTCAAAAAGAAACTAAAGTAGAGAGAGAAGTGATTGAAGAACCAAAAGAGGACGCTCCAAAAAGTTTAGAGAGACATAATTCTCCACTTAAAGTTGACCTGAAAAAACCATCACCTCCATTTCCTTAGAGGCTCCAACAACAAAAGTTGGATAAACAATTTTCAAAATTTATGGAAATTTTTAAGTTTACAATTAATATTCCATTTGTTGAAGTCTTAAAACAAATGCCAAGCTATGTGAAGTTTAAAGCTATGTGAAGTTTATGAAGGGTGAAGGGTATTCTTAACAGGAAAAGGAAGTTTGAAGATAATGAAACTAATGCACTTAGTAAGGAGTGTAGTGTTATAATTCAGAAAAAGCTTCTTGAAAAGCTTAAAGATCATGGTAGTTTCACAATTCCAAGTGCAATAGGAGACATATTTTATGGAAAAATTTTATGTGATTTAGGTGCAAGCATCAACCTTATGTCATTATCAATATTTAAGAAATTGGGATTAGGAAAAATAACCTCTATTACCGTAACTCTGAAGTTAGCAGATCATTCGATAACATATCCTAAAGGAGTTATAGAAGATGACATATGAAAGTGGATCAATTTATTTTTTCTGTTGATTTCATTGTACTAGATATGGAGGAAAATAAGGAGATACCTATCATTTTGGGGAGACCTTTCATAGCTACAGGAAGATCAATGATAGAAGTGCATAAAGGAGAATTAAATATACACGTCAATGATCAAACCGTTACTTTTAATATTTCAAAATCAATGAAATACCCTGCAACAAGGTAAAGATGATGAATGCTATATAATTGATGTGATAAGATATTTAATTGAATGTCATTTCAAAACAACTTATGAAGAGAAAACTGAAATAAAAGAGTTAGAACACGAGCAAGAAGAGGAATTAGATCAATATGAAGATTTATATAAGGAAGATTCAAATTATGTTTGAGAAAATTTTAAAGTTTTGGACAAGACAAAAGATAAATCTTTTTGTCCATCAATTGAAAAACCTCCTGAGCTTAAGTTGAAGTTACTTCTTGAATATTTGAAGTATGAATTTTTAGGTGATTCCTCAACATTACCTGTGATTCCTCAACATTACCTGATTCCTCAACATTACCTGTTATAATTTCCTCAAATTTAACTATAGAAGAAGAAGAGAGTTTGATAAAAACTTTAAAGATTTATAAAGAATGTGTTTGGATGGATAATTGCTGATATAAAATGAATCAGGTCATCAATTTGTATGCATAGAATTCATATGGAAGAGAACTGCAAACCCATGGCTGATCCTCAAAGGAGATTGAATCCTATTATGAAAGAAGTTGTTAAGAATGAAATTTTAAAGTGGTTAAATATTGGAATTATCTATCCTATTTCAGATAGTGCATGGGTTAGTCCAATTCACCGCGTTCCTAAAAAATGAGGAGTGACTGTGACTTTGAATGAACATAACAAGTTAATACCAACAAGACAAGTCACAAGATGGTGAATATGTATTGATTATAAAAAAATTAAATTTTGCCACTATGAAAGATCATTTTCCACTACTCTTTCTGGATCAAATACTGGATAGACTAGCTGGGCATAAATATTTTTTTTTCTGGATGGATATAATGGTTATCACCAAATACAAATAACTCATGAGGATCATAAGAAAACAACTTTTACCAGTCCTTATGGTACATTTGCTTTTAGAAGAATGCCCTCAGGTTTATGTAATGCACCTACAACATTTTAAAGATGTATGATGGATATTTTTTGTGATTTAATTGAAAAAGAGATTGAAGTTTTTATGGATGATTTTTCAATGTTTGTAACTTCATTTGAATTATGTTTAGAAAATTTATCAAAAGTTCTTAAGCACTGTGAAGAAACAATTTTAATCTTTAATTGGGAAAATGTCAATTTATGGTAGCAGGAGGAATCGTTCTGAGACATCAAATTTCAGAAAATGGTATGGAAGTAGACCCTGAAAAAATTCAAGTGATCGTTAATTTACCTTACCCAACAAGTGTGAAGGAATTTATGAGTTTTTTAGGACATGTTGGATTCTACAGGCTATATATTAAAGATTTTTCAAAAATTGCTAAGCCTCTATGCCATTTACTTAAAAAAAGATGTGATTTTTAATTTTGATAAAGAGTGCCTAATAACTTTTGAATTATTAAGGAAAAAATTATTCACTGTACCAATTATAGTTTCACCAGATTAGGAAAAACTTTTTAAATTAATGTGTGATGTTAGTGATTATGTTATTGGAGTTGTTGTAGAAAAGAAGCATGACAAGATTTTCAAGGTTATCTACTATGCTAGTAGAACTCTTAATGAAACTCAAATTAATTAAAAAGATTTATTAGCAGTAATATATGCTTTTGATAAATTTACATCATACTTAATTGGAACTAAATGTATTATGCATACAGATCATTCTACTATTAGTATTTAATGAAAAAGAAGGATGCAAAATCTAGACTGATAAGATGGATTCTTCTTTTACAAGAATTTGACTTCAAAATAGTAGATAGGAGAGGAGCTGAGAGTCAAATTACTGATCATCTGTCTAGGCTTAAATTAGAAAAACCACTCTATTTTGAAAAAGAGATTAATGAACATTTTCTAGATGAAAAATTGTTCAATGTTAATGAGTGGTGTGTTTCGTGGTATGCCGACATTGTGAATTTCATTTAATGATATTATACCCTATGGAATGACATACCAACATAAGAGGAAATTTTTATCTAAAGCTAAGACTTATTTTTGGGATGACTTGTTTTTATATAAATCTAATTATTTGAAGATGTGTG